>NC_088644.1:1155354-1190733 GCF_964019385.1 Sycon ciliatum
CAAACAGAGATCGTGTTTCCCATGTTTGTGTTGGCATGATCCTCTGTACACAGATCATGTTACCTAAGGTTGTGCATGTTGGTGTGATCCTGTGTACAGAGGGCACCGGTGGTTATTGTGCACACGCATCGCGACATGATCTCCGACTATGAGTTTGGACAGCGAGTGAGGGCGCTGAAGAATATGGCGGCCGAAGTGCGGCAGCTCTTCCACGACTTCTTGCACATTGACGAAGAGGTGATTATGATGGATGCTACGGACTGTGGAACTCCTGAAATGACGCTGCTGAAGAAAACACTTAACCATTGCCGTGACAACCTACTTCGGGTAAGGATTCAACTTGGTGTGATGCAGTTTTCGGCACGGGCTTCTCTTTGAGAAGAAGTTTGGAGGCTTCCTGCAGTTTCATACCGTAAAAGCCCGTGTATAGGCCCCCGGGCGTATAGAATAGCAGCCTCGATTTCCTGGGCATATACAAGGGCACGGGCGTTATTTTGGAACCGGTCGTATACTTGGAATAGGGATAGCAGTAAGTATTGGTTATCAGTACCTGTACATGTACTGGTGTTTCCGGCATACCTGGGCGTATACATGGGCATGGGCGCTATTTTGAAACAAAAGTGTTGACTTCCCCTGCCCGGGCGTGTACACGGAGGGTGGGCGTAATTTCGAGTGGGCGTATACACACGCTTTTGCGGTAGTAGATACAATTGGGTGAATTCACCCATTCCACAATACTCTGCAAATTTCCGAACCATTCCATTATATACAACGTTTCGGCCAATGGCCTTCTTCAGGTAGTCAATGATGTCCCTAAGGCTGCAAACGGGCGGTTTAAATATGCGCCTGTTCCGCCCGAAGCGCGCGATCTATTCTGCTAACGGGGAGGCGGGAAAACCCCCCAAAAAAGCCAGGTGTGGGCTTCTCTTTGCTCGGCTAATTCTCTTCTGAGGGTGTCTATCAGTCTATGGTCTGTACATGTACCACAGATGAACTAGCTGCTCTATCTACCTGTCTGCAGTATTGTCAACAAGCTGTTGTGTCATTGGAATGTATTTTGTCATTGTTCTTGTTTCATACTGACAGGACCAGCCACCAGCGCGTAAGATCTGCGATGACATTGCCGTGGCTCTGGCTGGCAAGCGTGACTGCTACTCCGGTGCTAAGAGTGTGATGTCGTTCCGCCAGTATTCCCAGTTTGTTCACGACAACGTCAATCCGCTCATCAGCGTCGATGACCTGCGCACGGTCACCATATCTCTGTCAGCTACATCCACTGTGAGTACTACAGTCGGCTTTGCGTATAACGACACTCGGTGCGGCATCGGAAAAGTGTCCTTATTCGCGAAGCATCCTTATGCCCGAAGTCTCATTATATGTATCACAGTTAGATGGGAGTTTGCTCTGGATATGGAAATTCTATCGTTATTCCCGAATTGTCGTTATATCCGCAGTCGTTGTTAGTGAAGTTGACTGTAAACGGCCACTTTGCACGGAGTCCACCCGACACAACCGTATGTTACCCTCTCCGTGGAAATTTCATTGGCTCTTTGTTGTCACATGATGTACTGTGCTGTGCTGTGTATTCGTAGTTGTTCTTCCACAAAGACATGCAAGACACGGTGGTACTGGACCCACGGTGGCTGTGTGGAGATCTGCTCGGTGTATTGCTGTCGCCGCAGAAGTTTGAGAAGACGCTTATTCGTGCCGACCCGCACGGCATCATCCAGAAAGCTGATCTCTACGAGGTACGCAGCACACCGGAATGGGGAGGGGGGGGGGGGCTATGTGTGGGTTTGTGGCTTTGTGTATGCATAATTATGTGTGTGTGTGTGGGGGGGGGGGGGGTATGCATGCATGTGTGCGCGTGTGGGGGGGGGGGGGTGTATGCGTGCATATGTGTGTGTGTGTGGGGGGGGGGGGGGTGTATGCATGCGTGTGTGCGCATGTGAGTACTTGTATGGTCTGTCTGCATTTCATGACAATAATCTATTTGCGGTTTATACTCCTGAAAAAATATGTAAACTCTGCCGTGTGCCTGTGTGTCAGTGTGGTACGTTGATGCTCTCTACTATTCTGCCCCCCCTGTTCTGTGTCCTGCGCTGCCATACCTCTGTGTGGACTACAGGCCTTCCCTGACCTGCAGCCCAAGAAACTGGACACACTGATGGAGTTCTTTCAGCTGTGTATTCCCGTCGAAGACAATGACCAGTGCATGCTGCTGCCGTCACTGATAGTTGACAATCGCATGCCTGACGAGCGTGTACCAAGTGATATCTGGCAGGAGACGGAGCCAGGAGAAATGGTGGCCATCGGGCGACGCTTTGTGTGTGTCACCGACTTGGACATCTTTTCACCGGGGTTTTTCCCTCGATTGCAGGTTAGTCTTGTGTAGCCAGGTTCAGGCACGTAGTGAGCATGATAATTATTGATGTCGTACTTCACTCGGTCGGTCCATGTTGCAATGGCCCTGATCAACACTTGCATATCATTGTATTGTGTGCAGATTGTGTGCTCATACATTAGTGTCACTGCGCGTGTGTGTGTGTGTGTGTGTGTGTATGTGTGTGTGTCCCATATGGTGCAGTGGTATGTGCAGCGATTTCCAATCGATAGGTTGCGGGTTCGATTCCCGACGATTATGGTCACACACGTCTTTCTTCTCTTTCTCAGACTCTTCCTGACTTTTCTTTCATTCTCCTGGGTGGTTACCAACAGCCAGTGCATGCCGGAGTATGTGGTGTGATGTGTGTGCGGGAAAAAAGAAAGAAAAAAAATGAAAATGAAAAGACCAAAAATAGGGATTCACTGGCCAGAAAAACCACTTCAAATAGCTGTATGGTGTAGACCAGGCTGAATAGTGACGGTCAATTCTTCAGCCTTGCAAGCTGTTGAATGGTGCAATCCCGGCACAAGTTGCTATGGCTTCTGCCGTAGCATTGCTATCATCGCCTCCGGCGATGGGCGTCAAAGGTCAAAGGTGTATGTGTATGTGTACGTGTGTGTGTGTGTGTGTGTGTGTGTGTGTGTGTGTGTGTGTGTGTGTGTGTGTGTGTGTGTGTGTGTGTGTGTGTGTGCATGTGTGCGTGCATGCATAGGTCCAGTCTGGAGTAGACAACGCCTTGCTTGTGCCGGTGAATGTACAGTCATGTACATGGCATGATGATTGTAACTTACATGATTATACTGTCGCTGTTGTTCTTGTCAAGGTGCGTGCCTGGAAGATTCACAAGCCTGGCTCCAAGTGGAGACTGTGGAAAGGAGGAATGTACATGTGTTCCCCAGTTGGTGAGAGACAGGAAATGAAGCAGGAGCTACTCATGCAGATCTGGGATGCGCGCCAGATCGACATAATTGTGCGTGTGCCCGCGGAGAACGCAAAGATATTGACGGAGCAGCTTGGCTTTGTTCACATGTGCATGGAGAACGCTATCAGAGCGTTCTCGTCTTCAATCCGCCTGCAGCTGCTTGCACTGAGCGGGCACGACCTGTGCCGCAAACACGCCGGTGGTACCTACCGTTACGCGTACCCCATCAAGGAAGTGTGCCTGGCCGAGCGTGGCAATCGTATGATGCTGCATGCGAGTGCCGGTGAGGAAGACCCTGTACAGCTGCTGCACGCCGGCATTAAGTCCCACAGCTTTGCTGCCAAACAGTCCAGTGCTCACGTCATGTATCTGGATGAACAGTGTCTAGAGGAGTTGAATGATGCTCTGAACAAACACGATATGGACACTGGTAGCTGGCGCAACCTTGCCCAGGTGCTAGACCTCGGGGATATGATTGAGATATTCGCCGTCCAGCCCAGCCAGGCCACACTGCGTCTCATGGAGCGCTACACGATCTCACCGCGCGCCAGCATCCGCGACTTCCGGCGCATGCTCTCCACCAAGGTGGGCAACGTGGCGGCAACCAGTGCAGTGACGCGTTGCATCACTCGCATGTGCCCGTCGTCGTAGAGTGGGTATGGCTGGTGTGTGTTGCATCACTGCCATGTGTCCATCGTCTTAGTGAGTACGGCCCGTATGGCTGTATTGCACTACAGTCATTGTGTGCATCGTCTTAGAGTGGGTACCTCTCGTATGTGTTACGTCACTCGCATGTGAGCATCGTCTTAGCGAGCATGTGTTACACTAGCAGATCAACTTAGCTCATGACTTGTCACTCCACTTGCAGCCCTGTGGATACCCTGTACCTGCTCTCCGCTGCTGCCACTGTGACTGCTGAATGTAGAATAGACACAGGCCAGCAGGCTTTGTGTGTTCCAGATAGCACACACGTATGGATGGTGTGTTCTGTCGCGATTGAACCCCCCGATTTCAAACCGGACTTCTTGCTGTACTGCCTCTCACTTTCTGATCCTGTGTGTTGTAGAATCCCCCTGGCATCCAGAAACCGAATTTGTTTGCTTTTTTTAAGAATTCTTTTGTAAATGGAGGAATGTCTTTCTTCCCGTCGGCTGGATCCCGATTTTCAGTTTCTTCACTGCTGAAGTATTTATCTCTTCTCTCAGAATATAATTATATTCTACTGCAGTTGTGGCAGCAGCAGGCTCATGCCACTGTGGAGAATGTTGTTCTTTTTTTGCTGGACCTTGAGAAAATTAGATTTCTTTGCAACACTATCTGATATTATGCATTCATGAACTTTTGTTCTTCTTTTTAAGACACAATTTCCTGCTCTCATTTATCTGCACAAGTGCGTGCCCGCACACATGCACACACACACACACACGCACACACACAGAGTACTGCTATGGGCATTGCGTGTGTTGAAATATGGAACAAACTCATGTATTCGTAAATATTCACATAGTATATCGATAAACAAGAAGAAGACACCCTAGAATGTTGCACAAATCTACTAAATCAAGTGCTAATTTGGCTACTGTGAAGTAAATAGAATGGCTGGAAGAGTTACATTGTGACAGAGATTAATTTGATTGATTGTGAATTGCCGGGTGGTACTAGTAACGACATGAAACTAAGAAAAGGAGACTGCGCTGTGAGAACACAACAGCATGAAATCTGTGTTCTTGCAACTACTACAACAAAAACATGCAACAACATGTACAATGTTGCGCAATGGCACACTAGCCTACTACGTCTGTCTGGTTGTTGTTTGGGAGAGGGGGGGGGGGGGGGTCAAAGTACTAAGGCAGAAACTACACTGTGTGCGCGCGTGTGCTGACTGCTGGTTAACTATAGGGCATGAATGCCATGAGGGTGGTATATAATTATGTTGTATAATTTGATTTGACAGGAGTCCGGTGAGAAGAAAGGTACGAAAAGCAAAACAGCGGAAAAGTTGAACCAGAACAGGAACCCACGAAGTTTAGAAAGCAGAAGGCTGGTGACGACATCCGTAAGAGAAACAAAAACGGGAGTCACATATCAACGCGTATCGAAAAAGCGGAGGAAGTTGTAAAAGAAACAAATCAACAATAGCACAGCAGCAGCGCACCGCTCTCAAGGGGATAGAAATCTGTGCATTTCTGCAGTCAAGCGCACACGCACACACTGGCATCGGGCATTGCTGTGTAGACATGCACATGTACACTGCAATACAAATATCAACAATATATGGCGCGTAGCATTTGGAAACGTGCTACTAAACAACTGCTTGCCTCTACCTTAATGCCTCGATAGCGCCTCAAGAAGAAGCCTCGGCCTTCTTCAGCTTCAAGCGCAAGAACTCTGGTTTGTTGACCTCTTCTTCTTCTTCACGCTCATGCTGTGAAGGAAACCACAGGACACACACATAGAACATGTGCTCAACAGATGAGGCATGATACAGCCGCGTAGGGGTGAACTTCATACTATTTTGTTTTAATTCATCAACCACACTAAGGGTGCGTTCTTAAATCCTCTCGGAAAAGTTGGAGACTCTCCGAAAAGTTCAAGAGCTGTTCTTATATCCTCTCCGACTTTTAGGAGGCTCTCCAAAGCTCTCCAAGCTTCAGAGGTGGTTGAAGCTTGGAGATTCCCGCGGTTTGGGATCAGCGCATGCGAACTATGACTAAAAGCCACGTGTTCATCATAAGTGTACGCATTTCCCTTTTCGCATACGCACACGTGCATACCAGGGAGGCCTACACATGCGTGTAGGGCTCCCTGGTGCACACTACATTCATCACTCCAGCCCTTTGATGCTTCATTTTGCTTGACATGTGCAAAATATCTCCGAATTCTTCAAGACCCGTTCTTGAGTAATCCCAGTTTCTTCGACTTCTCTTTTCTTCTTCTCCTAGAAGCTAGAGAATATAAGAACGCACCCGAACCCTGCGGTTTAAAACTAAATTTCGGGCACACAGAATCCATGTACCCAGAATTTAGGGATCGCGCCAGGATTTGGACTGAATCAAGCGAACACTGGCATGCTGGTACAAGAAACCATGGACTTTTGAGTGCATGAGCACATGGCGTGACGCAGACAAGTTACAGTCGTACTGATGACAATATGCCACACACTACTAGCCCACAATCACATTGGATACTCCGGCTGGACTCTTGCTCTTATTTCAAATTACTTGCATAGACCTGTTGTAGGTGGATTGTGTCACCAACACACACCAACACACACCAACACACACCAACACACACACACACACACACACACACACACACACACAGGTGCGACGATGTCTCTTTGCAAGTACCAGTACACTAGCTATAGAATACTTACCGATGCGATCTTCTGCGTCTGTTTGGCCAGCATCTTTCCCAGCTCAGAGCTAGTGTCGATCTGCGAGTCTTGCTGCTTGGAACGTTTGCCTGCCTTGGGTGACATGTGACCACCAGCGTTACGACCACCATCAAACACTTTCTGCAGCTCCGGCCGACCAAGCTGGATACCTCTGCAATGAAGCAGCAACAACACCGATAAAAGTCAGAACACTCAGTCCACCAACAAGCCAGCAGCATGAATTAACGCCACAGCATAACCAAGGAGAATGGGTTAAAACTGTTACAGGCCGAAGTCTGACCATACACTCACGAGGGACCGCTTTTCACTTGTCCGTAAGGATAAAGCTTGCCTAGCTCTCTGTCTCTCTCTGCTGTGCCCATAACCAGACTCAATGCATTATTGCCTATATAAGTGCAGTTCATGGCATTTAAAGCGCACTAGCCTGCAAGCAGGCACTCCAATTGTTTATGGTACGTAGTGTCCCCCAACACTGACCGTATACGGATCACTCTACTGTTTATAGCTCTTCGTAATACAAGTTGTGGAATCCCTTTGCAAAGACACCCCCCCCCCCCCCTAGCTACCAAGTCAGCATGTACTACAATAATACCAACAGTGCAAGGCCTGCCATGTCCCAATCTTGAAGCACTGCTTAAAAGCAGAATACCGTTACAGGGTATTCGATGTTCTGGGCTGATTTCAAAGCAGCAAGCAGCCAGAATCAGGAGTGAGAGAACACAGCATAAACCAGTCCTGGTAGCGCGGGGGTTGGGGGGAATAAAGCAAACCAGTAGCTTGCTTACCGCTTTTGTTCAAAGCGCAACTCCTTGGTCAAGGCTCCAACAGGGTTGATAGTCGACATTGTGTCAGAGTCCTGGTTTTCGGTAGACAAAGGAGATGGAGAGCGACTTCTTTCTTCCTGCGAGCAAGAATGACAAGGATCAAGAGTAGATGCACAGCAGGAGTCAATGTCCAACTTGCCTACTTCTTACAAGTACATGCACAGGAAGGTTGCTACAAGGCAAGGACATAGCATACCATGGTAGCACTCATTGCTCTATACTGGCACACCATCATGTCGAGTATGTAATGGAGTATTATTCTGATAGAGTGCCGTGGTCATGGGCAGTGGATTTGCAAAATGTGCGTCGGTCCTAGTGCAGCTGTTGGTGAAATGGACCAACAGTGACCACAGCGATAGTGTGTCATGATCACAGATGACAAGTGTGGGAGAGAGAGAGAGAAGAGAGAGAGAGAGAGAGAGAGAGAGAGAGAGAGAGGAGAGAGAGAAGAGAGAGAGAGAGAAGATAAAGTGTGTGTGCGTGTGTGTGTGTGTGTGTGCGTGCGTGTGCAAACGTGTGTGGCAAGTCAATAAGAAGCCATGGCAGATTGAGATTGACAAGGATATGTAGACAGGAAGATAAACATGCATACACAAAGTGGCACACACAGGTACATGCATGGGCAAAGTGGCACACAAGCACACACAGATACATGTAGACAGACATACATGCACACACACACACCTCGCCAATATCTCCCATGGTGACAGTGACTGTTGGATTGTCGCGTGCTATAGTGGCAGACTTGACAGGTGAAGACGATGACAGTGATGATGAGGAAAGACTGGACTTCACAGGAAGAGTGGACTGATGGAGAACAGACACAAGACATGGCGAATACCACTATCAATACAATCATGTCAGGGAGTGGTACCAGGTCAAGACACTGATGAAATACACATGTGATTGGTCTAGTCGAGAAATCTCCTGTGTATGCATAGGCTGCTATTGTTTGGCCTGGAGCCTATCGGCTACAAATCCTTTAGTCCTGTAGCAAACCGAACGCTCTTTAGTGTTGGGACGGCGGGGCTCTGAAGACTGTACTGCCGGAGTCAATGAATGCGATTGCAATGCCAATAGCATACACTACAGATAGCCACAGAGAGATTTCTGAGCTCAGCAATCAAAAACACGATAAAAAGCCTGTGGCAGCTCTGCGTCACCCACTCTGAAATACACGGACGCAGTGTTATGCACTATTGCTGGAAGCTCTATCCATGCTAGCAAGAGTACATAACCCCAAGAGTGTGCAACTGCCTGCACAACCTCTATGCTGTGCTGCGACGGCAGAACTTCACATCACGTGACATGGTTCAAAAGGTTATGCTGGCAAACATTGCAAAGTGACCACAAGAGAGTTGTACCCAAAGCTGGGCTGCGTACAACCCTGTATCTATCATGCACAGAGTGCAAATAATGTGTACGGGTTCATCACGTGATGTGAAGTTCTGCCGTCGCAGACCCCATAGCTGGACTTGCACACTCTTGGGGTTATGTACTCTTGATGCTAGAGAGAGAGAGAGAGAGGGGGGGGGGGGGGGAGCTATACAATAATGCACATGATCAAGTCCAGCAGTAACTGGTCAGTAGAAGTGTGTACGGGTGTACAGGTGTACATGGGCACCACTCACCCGACACCAGTCAGCACGCGGTGCTTGTGGTGAATACGATGGAGCAGAACTGTTCTACAAAGGGCAATGGGCAGAAATAGCACATGGCCAAACGCACACATACATCAGCTGCTCTAACACAGCACTCAAAATAGTTGCTAGAGGCCATAAATTGGCCATAATGCAGCCCCCCCCCCCCCCCACCAACATTAGAAGCTGGTAGTGGTACTACAACATTGTATTGTGCTACATGATTGTACATCATGTAGCACAATACAATGTACAACAGTACAAGCCATTGTAGTTCTAGCACCAGGGCATACAAGGGGTACACCAGGGCATACAAGGGGTACACCAGGGCATACAAGGGGTACACCAGGGCATACAAGGGGTACACCAGGGCATACAAGGGGTACACCAGGGTATACAATCATGTACACCAGGGTATACAATCATGTGATACCAGGGTATACAATCATGTACACTATACAGTGTACAGTGAAGTCACACAAAACTCAATTTCAAATTCATGTACACTGTAGCATGAATGACCTGTGGGATGTTGCAGGAAAATGGGAAATGAATTGCCCCTGCTGACTCTGCATTCCCTCACACTGTCTAGCCATACATCTGCATAGTCATTGTCACATAATTGTCATCTTATGACAAGACATTCTTTCAGTGGAATTCCGAGAAGAGACAAGACAAGTCATAAAATCACGTCAGATACACTCGCAGAATGTGCAATGTATACAATCATGTATGTACATAATATGTACGAGATCTGGCCTGGGCTCCGATCGGAACACTCTCAAGTCACACGTAGACGAACAAGAAACAGCATTGGCTAGTTTTACTCATTGATCTGCACACAGGCTAGGCTAGTACAAGTAGTAGAAGGTGTGAACGTAACAATAGACGAAACAATCCCCTCCGACCCTCCTTGACACTACTGTACGCTGTGGGCACTATTAGTAGTGACAGCCACTTGGAACGAAATGCCACCAAGTGTGACGACAAGCCACTTCAATACCAGTAGATCTGTAGTAATTCATGCACTGTGCGCGGACTGCATAGCATGCAGGACCAAAACAGTGCACCAAACTATTCAACTGGTCACAATAACACTCTCAGTGCAGTCTCACAACCACTTCGAAAAATTACGATCAAGTTGCGTTGTTACAAATATTTAATTTACAATCGTACACTTCGTACACTTCGTTTGATTGAACTGACCTCAAACACCAAGAACCTTTGGCGAAAAGAGCCCGATGCCGAAGAGGATACCTTTGGCTGTGTTGTAGACCCTGTTATACTGTCCGGATGAGCCGCCTGCCAGTGGGAGCACACCGAGGAACACAGCAAAAAATCAATACACTTTTGGCATTTTCTCTCAATATGTGAAAGAACACACGCCCTAGCTTCCCATTTCTAAAACCGAAATGGAGAAGGGTGAACGAAGAATGCTTGTCAAGCGTGCTACAGAAGAGGAAAGACATTACCGTTATCAACCCGAGACATCTAAATGCAGTGGAAAGTAGGAATTTCCTTGTGGTTATCAGTCTCAGGCTCTCAGCACAAAGCCGTGACATGATCGTGACCACACTACACTTTCAAACCAAATGAAGTCATTTGACCACATCAAGCGCAGGGATCCTTGGGAGTCCAGGGACCAGGCCAGGGGTAGTCTAGTCTACCGGGGTTGCCATTCCCTCGTATCGGATCCAATGCTACGGTACGGCATTTACCTGCACAATTTGTACAAAGATAGGAGGCGCCGAGGCTGATTTCAGCGAAGAGAACTCGTTTCCAAGCAATGCTCAGCCTGCTCAGCCAGTGTGTTCTAATCAATAATTTCAACTACTAACCTCACCTAACAAAGGCGCAGATAAGACAATGTGCGGATGGCAACAAAAAAAGAAGAGGTGGGAAGCTACGGAAAGGAGCAGTGAACCCCAGCTGCTAAACTCACCGCAACAAGACAGACGACTGCTTTTGCGAAGTGTGGGTTACTTGAAAAAGTAAACAAGAATCAGGTCGTTTCACTTCGTCGGCCAAGCTGCAAGAGGCTGGGTCGGGAAGACTGTGAGATCTACACACGTAGTCTACTGTCTACACGGGACTGTACTTTTGCCTTTTTGGAATGAGGACTACTCACTTTCGCCCGCACTGACTGAACATGAAACCAGCAAAAGATGAAAACTCGACAAAAGAGCTAGAGGTCGACCAATGTTCAGCTGCGCGCTGCTAGCTTACTTCAACAAGTCCAGCGCTAGCATGACGTATGTGCGCTCTCTGGGTGCTTGCCATGCGCCAGCGCGCATGCTATGTAGATGCTGGTGCACACGTGGCTGGCCAACCGCTCCGTGTCGGAGCGCGGAGCCGGAGATATCCACAGAACAGCGCACTTGTCGCACTTTCCGCGGACATCACTCGTTTCCGCTAGCCTCGCACCCACTTCGACTTCTTTCTACAAATAATTCTATTAGTAGTTCTAGCAGCTGACTCACGTCTGAGCACGACTCGTTTCGACTTCGAGTCGTTTGGTCTACTAAGTCTACTCATTGACACTAATTTTGTACTCATACCGGCACTTGTACTCATACTCATAGTCGATCATGTAGATGATAAAATAAAAACCATCGCACGATATCGATATCCCACTCATTACCGGTACATGTATACGTAATAAGAGGCATACCGTAGGTACAGTCACAATACTCACTTTCGTCTTCAAACAGTATTGGTCATTAATATATTGCTGTAGTGTAGGTGGCTCAGTCACAAACTGGTGCTGAGTTTGCCGATCTGGCCGGTACACGTAGGGTGCGGCGGTGACGATGAGCGGGAAGTAAATAATGTTGAGTTCGGAAACTTTGCTGATCTGACACAAGCGGACGAGTCCTTTTGACTCTTTGAGGACTGGAGTCGTGTTTCAACCATTCCTCCAACAACTCAAGCTAAAGGTACACACAATCCTCCTCCTCCCCCCCCCCCCCCCCCCCCAATATCTACAGACAGTGAACATGGTGAAGCCCGGTGGGTAGCAGAGACTAGTACAATGTCATGCAGTAGCAGCACTTGCATTCATATCAAACCAATGATATTATCATTGCCATTAGTTTGTCACAAATGTGCATTGAATAAAAGTTATAGAACACGTAGTGGCACAGTACATCATGTAGCAGTAGCAGGACATGTAGACTGCAGCTAGGTCCGAGGCTCCGCGAACGAAGCGGTCAGTAGATCTACGTGTCACTTCCCCTATCTGGCAAATCAAGGGACTAGCTCCTGGTTCAAGAGTCCCTGTACTGCTGAGGGCCCGGATTTCCTTATGCAAGCTATGGTAATAATATTATGGACAGCCCCTAGACGTGTGCAACCCTGCATACATGTACGTGTACGTGGCGTTGTACAGTGATACATATTACATCACCATGCACCACGCCTACGGTGTACGCTTTGTACTACAGTCAACTTTGCGTATAACGACACCCGGCGGGCATCAGAAAAGTGTCCTTATTGGCGAAGTGTCCTTATACCCGAAGTCTCATTATGTATTCCAATTACTGTAGATTGGACTTTTCTCTGGGAATGGAAATTCTGTCGTTATTCGTGAATTGTTATATCCGCAGTCGGTATGAGCGAAGTTGACTGTATGTACAACAGAGGTCAGGTTGTGTGCAGTTCTCTGGCCCAGAACTCCCCGGGATTTCCACCCCTTTCTTCTGGGTAGGTGAGGGTGTGCTGTTCACCGACAAGTACATGTAGTTGGTGCAGTGATGACCTGACCAGCTGGCGTGCGGTTCCGACGGGGCCTGACACGTCACTACAATGAGCCAAGCCGCTCACCATGCACGCGGTGTGAGGTTTCGTCGACATAATTATTCCGTCATTGGTCCATTGGACCCAGAGGAAATCCAAGTCGGAAGTCACATCACAGTGTGCACTCCTGTGAGGTTATGCACTCACCACTGTCATGCCATTCATGTTGTGCATGCTTCCCTTGCTGCAGCTCAAGTTTGGCATTTAAAAAACTCCTGAAATACCAAGCCGCCGAGGAAATAGAGCTCCCAAGAGTGTGTAGCAGTCTGTACACTCTTAGCGACCGGTGCCCCGACTACGGACGGCAAAAGCTCACATCAGTAGCGGACTCACGCTGTACACTCGCTGCCTGGTTTTAGCGAGGAGCGGAGTCTAGTAGAGTCGTGCGACCAAGAACATTGTTTCCAAGGGGTTAGCCTAGGACGTTCTTTTTTTCCCAGCAATCTAGCTGCGTTCTTATAGCACATCCTTAGAAGCACTCCGTACTGGATCGTCTTCCTAAGTTCCTATACCCTGGCCACTTCACTATGAAAAGAATGCAAATTGTCAATTAAACTCGGATGTTGAGCCAATAGTAATATGTAAAGAGAAAAGGACCTATAAGCTTCTAGTTATGACTTACCCTCATTGGAACTTTCTGCACCTGACTCGTGACCTGAGCCTTCCAAGTTGGAAGGTTGTTGGTTTGCGCCTCGTAGATGTGTTGGAACTAGGTGTCAGGTCGTCGAATGCACGGTCTCAATATCCTTATCAGTTTTGTGCCTTGTTGTCGCACTACTATCTGACTGTATAATATCTCTTTACCTTGGTGGACTGTTAGTCTTTTAAAACTAGTATCTTATACTTCGAAGTAGGTCCTTTTCTCTTTGTCAATTAAACTAGTCGATGAAAATCGTAATTGTTTTAGACACAGCTACAGACACAGCTACAGACACAGCTACAGACACAGCTACAGACACGGCTACAGACACAGCTACAGACATAGCTACAGACACAGCTACAGACACAGCTACAGACACAGCTACAGACACAGCTACAGACATAGCTACAGACATAGCTACAGACATAGCTACAGACACAGCTACAGACACAGCTACAGACATAGCTACAGACATAGCTACAGACACAGCTACAGACATAGCTACAGACATAGCTACAGACATAGTTACAGACATAGCTACAGACATAGCTACAGACATAGCTACAGACATAGCTACAGACATAGCTACAGACATAGCTACAGACATAGCTACAGACATAGCTACAGACACAGCTACAGACATAGCTACAGACACAGCTACAGACATAGCTACAGACATAGCAGTACGTTTTTGAGGTTATCACACTGTAGGAAGTCTTGACTTCTATTATGAGCATCATTGCCTCACTCTCAGTCTACCTGTTTGTTAAAAAGGCTGTAAAATACATGCCAGATGGTCCGGGGCTATTCACTGCCATGCGTGCCCCGCAGATGTAATGATGAAATTTGATTGCCAATTTTCCAATCCAAGTCAGTGGTACTAGCAGTGTTTCCCCTGGCATGTGCCAGCCACCTGTCACTGTTGTACAAAGCTGTCCTACACTTGCACAAACCACTAGCTGCACCGCTCATACTCGTCTCCCTCGTGGAGGAGCAGTTACTCTTGATCGATTGCTAATGCTGATCGTGCCTGTAATAACCTGAGGAGCCATTGCACCAGCCCATGGGAATTAAACTTTGCAAAGTCACTGCACTGCTGGCATTCTATGTCCTGCTCCAGCTAACAGGATAATGATTGATGATCTATAGAGTATAGTACATGTATAATGCAGGTCTGGATTGATGACTACAGAACGCTGTATGAGGATTGTGGCCAGAGACCGCATCTCCCTTCCTTGGCACATGTGGTGCCGGTGTCAGTTTGGGAAGTTTGGACTGGCCTGTAGCCTCGTGACTTTTGCTGATCATGTCGAGATGCGACAGAGCATCTCACTTTCCTGTATTTTCCTTTTCCTGCACACACACACACACACACACACACACACACACACACACACACACACACACACACACGCGCGCACACACGGAAAAATGTATGCGTGTTTTCCGTTCACTGAATGAAAATTAGGGGAAAGTCTCTTCAGCCTCGGAATGGGCAACATCTGGAAGAAAGCTGCTGCTTGCACCGGTAATCTATAGTCCCCTCTCCAGATTTCCCTGGGACTTGGTCAGTCACTGTATGACTGTCTCCATCACACACTGATGCATGGCTGCAGTAAACGGGTACTCTTTGATACCGTGCAGCATTCTAACTCTATTCTCACCACAATGTACAGTGAAACCTGTCTTAGACGACCGCTCAAGGGACCTTCAAAACCTGGTCTCTGTTACCAGGTGGCCTCCTTATCCAGGGTCATTTGTCTGGAAATAGCATTCCTTGGTGCTGGTTTCAGTGGTCTTCTAGGACAGGTGGTCGCCTTATCCGAGTGGTCGCCTTATCCGAGTGGTCGCCTTATCCGAGTGGTCGCCTTATCCGAGTGGTCGCCTTATCCGAGTGGTCGCCTTATCCGAGTGGTCGCCTTATCCGAGTGGTCGCCTTATCCGAGTGGTCGCCTTATCCGAGTGGTCGCCTTATCCGAGTGGTCGCTTTATCCGAGTGGTCGCCTTATCCGAGTGGTCGCCTTATCCGAGTGGTCGCCTTATCCGAGTGGTCGCCTTATCCGAGTGGTCGCCTTATCCGAGTGGTCGCCTTATCCGAGTGGTCGCCTTATCCGAGTGGTCGCCTTATCCGAGTGGTCGCCTTATCCGAGTGGTCGCCTTATCCGAGTGGTCGCCTTATCCGAGTGGTCGCTTTATCCGAGTGGTCGCCTTATCCGAGTGGTCGCCTTATCCGAGTGGTCGCCTTATCCGAGTGGTCGCCTTATCCGAGTGGTCGCTTTATCCGAGTGGTCGCCTTATCCGAGTGGTCGCCTTATCCGAGTGGTCGCCTTATCCGAGTGGTCGCCTTGACAGGTTTTACTGTACATGACGTACATGTACATATGCTTGGCTTGTTCACTCACTCTCTGACTTGGCTCTCATGCTATGGCTGATCATCCTATGGCTACGGCCCCATTCCTGCTCAGTGATATTGAGATATACACTGCTCAGTGCTAAATCCTCCCGGATTCATCAGACACTCAACTGTTACTTCTGCCCCAAAACTTATCTTTTCTGAAAAAGAGCCGCTTTCTGATTTTGACAGAAACCCCAATGATTGCACTAGACCGTTTACTGGATGTCTGGAAACATATCCGATTTTGGACGATGAGGTTTAAAGTTTTTTGGACATTATAATCGTGTTATGTAATGGCTAATAGGGGGGGGGGGGGGTACTTCAAAAGACATTTTAAACTGCCCACCATTACAAGCAGTCAAGCATGCATGTACATGTACGTGAAGTACTCATCAGCCAAACTCGGTCACTAAACCAGGACAACTTCTCCAATTTCGACACCAGCTTTACTCTTCCTCTCTGCCTGGGTTTTGATAGACTGCTGCCTGGGTATCCTGTTGACACATTGGCCCTGTTTTAGTTCCTACTTTTACCTCGAGTGGAAAGTGCCTGTTTATAACATGTTGCTCCCAGTCCCCCCCCTCTCTCTCTCTCTCTCTCTCTCTCTCTCTCTCTCTCTCTCTCTCTCTCTCTCTCTCTCTCTCTCTCTCTCTCTCTCTCTCTCTCTCTCTCTCTCTCTCTCTCTCTCTCTCTCTCTCTCTCTCTCTCTCTCTCTCTCTCTCTCTCTCTCTCTCTCTCTCTCTCTCTCTCTCTCTCTCTCTCTCTCTCTCTCTCTCTCTCTCTCTCTCTCTCTCTCTCTCTCTCTCTCTCTCTCTCTCTCTCTCTCTCTCTCTCTCTCTCTCGTTGAACCCGGGTGTTCTTAATCCACCATTCCCAGTTTGCAAGGCTGAGCGGGGTTGTGAGCAGGCTTTCATTTCATTTTTTCTTATTATTTCTGCTTTTCATCTCATTACAAAATCTCCCTCTCATTCTCTCTCTCTCTCTCTCTCTCTCTCTCTCTCTCTCTCTCTCTCTCTCTCTCTCTCTCTCTCTCTCTCTCTCTCTCTCTCTCTCTCTCTCTCTCTCTCTCTCTCTCTCTCTCTTTTTCTTTCTTTCTTTCTCTCTGCCTGATTTCCCATTTCTCAGAGCTCATGCTCAGCATGGTTAATAGTACGAGCGTCTCTTGCTTATCCTGAGTAACTGCCATACTTATTCGCACTGTATGGGACGGGCAGTGCAGGGTACAGGAATGTGTCAAGCTTTACTCGCATTATCTGGACTTCAACGCGTATAGCTCTTCACATATCCACTGGGTGCACTGGCAATAATGCCTAAAGTGGAGATTACGAGCTCCAAACTTCCTCATCGATTGGATGCCTTCCTTATCTAACGCATGTCACTGCAGAACTATGGACTTCTAAGGAAAGTTTCTCTTTTGGGAGGTGCATTAAGCTCGCCACTTGAGTTCTGAAAGGCAGTAATCATCCAGATACGCTGTACCTACGCTGCAACTACCCGTTTTCCAGTTTTCAAGAGCTGATCTAACGGTATCATTCACCGCTGCAACACACTATCCTGCCCGCACCAAGACGTGGTCAATCATGCCGCTAGTACTCTATCTCACTCGTACTGTTACACGCACCACGATATAGGCATTGTCGCATTAGAGAAGTTGCCCCCCACCCCGGATGTCAGCTAGAGGATGATGCCCGAGATAATGCAAGTGGGCACACGTCACCCATAGCATACCAAAGTGAACACTGTCATGCCATTGGCATGCAGTGTGAATAACCTTTGGCCCAGAAACCAGCCCAGTCCATCGTTCGCTTCCGTTCCCTTTCACCCCGTAACCCCTGCCTACTTCGAAGTAGAAATATAGGCAGATATCACTACAGAGTATCTGCCCGTCAGTGTGTGTGTCTGTTTGTCTGTTGGTTGTCTCCACAAGTGCAGATAACCTATCCACACGACATGAGCCGTGACTCGAGACTGTCCAGTATCTAATACACTCATACCTCGTTTATCCGGGCAGTCCGGGACCTTGCACTGCCCGTAACTTTGAAATGTCCGTAACTCCGAATCATATACATCTTGATGGGGAAAAGGCCATCGATATGGCATATGACGTCAATATTTCTACGAAAAGTGACGAAAGAGTAGTAATATTTCCCCTGAAACTCGCCCAAATAGTGCCCGGTAGACCGAAGTGCCCGTAACTTCGGGGTCCGGATAACCGAGGTATGAGTGTAGTTAGTAACAAGAGTCCATAACCCCCCCCCCCCCCCGGGGTTATGGACTCTTGTTAGTAGTTACACTGTACTAATAACTACAAGTAGTTTTGAAGTACAGTCGGTAGTTACCGGTAGTTGCTGGTAGTTGCTGGTAGTTGCTGGTAGTTGCTGGTAGTTGCTGGTAGTTGCTGGTAGTTGCTGGTAGTTGCTAGATGAGCGTTTCGACAAACCCGTGTCGTCTTCTTCAGAATGATGTTGGGGAGTCACTTCAAGTGGCGGGTAACGGTTTGTTGAAAACGATAATACAGCATTCGCCAGTATCATTCATGTCTTGCTCCTGTTGTGGGATTCGACTACCTATCTGCAGTTGTGAGGTGCTTGAATGTTCTAGCTGGACCCTTGCTGGTGTGGCATCGTATTGTATTTTTAAAAGGATTACCCAGAGGCTCTAGGCGTGTCCAGGGATCTCCTACTCCGAGAAATGTCTCACTTCTATAACCTCACTTTTATAACTTCACTTTTATAACTTCACTTTTATAACCTCACTTTTATAACTTCACTTTTATAACCTGTCTCACCTATTTTAAACACTCCCTCTGCGAGCACCGTCGCCGATACGCTCACTAAACTGATGACATAACGTTACTAACCCCATTGACTTTCGCTGTGCCTGCTTCTTCTCTTTGTTTTCTTTGATATACACTCGCTTTACTTTTTCTCGAAAACATGACATTTCTTCTGCTAAATAATACTATGGCGTTTGTTTGTCTGTCTGACTCTGTCTAACTACCACTCTTATTTTTATTTCATTGTCTTTCTCAGGCCGCTGGTCTTCTTACAAGAGTCCGACGGCCGGAAGGTACACAAAAGTACCCTTTTCCTCATTTTCGGACGTTACTGGGTCTTGTATCTGTCGGTCTGTCTGTATACTTATTGACTGGTCATTTTGTCTCCCCTCCCCCCCCCCCCCCCCCCTCTTCCTCACATGTCCCCACTCACACGTATCACATAGGCTGACAGTCTTTTCACGTTCCCACAATGTGTCACTAGGGAGGTTTAGTCCCACGTAATCCGTGGGTACTTTACGTGGGTGTACCACGTGATACTCAGTGACCCACGTACAGACGTTTTCTGATTCACGACATGCCGTGTATGGAGGCTCACCCACGTTCCGCCAGAACGTGGGTGAAAATCAGAATGGAGCGCATTGTGCAAGCTGTGAGGGTGCTCAGCTGAAGAAGTTTCCGAAGCACGAAATCAAAATATTCGATGAGCTTCTTAGGCCCGGGTAGCTTCGTCTTTGACCAGGTTTGGGCCTTTCGCTTTATGCTTTTGTTTGTTCCGTGTGACTAAACACAACATTGCAACGTGGGTGCCCTTCATCCACTTTACGTGGATCACCCACGTACGCGTTTCCGTTACGTGGGAACTAAACCTCCCTACTAGTGGTCCCCATACACGTGTACATGTATACGCACAGGTCATGGTCTCTTACCTGAACATATGACGAAGGGATGTAACCAGCCAAGTCAGCGTCGTTCACCATTCTCGCCGCCCACCACTTGGCATTCGTCTCCTCCAGTACTTCCAGCAGGTCACCGCGTTTGAACTTGAGGATATTCTCACCAGCCTTCTGATAGTTGTGTTTGGCCACCACGATCATCACCTGCGCTGGCATGATGTCGTCGCGCTGACCGGTCAGCCGACGTACAGTCTATGCTTCGTACCACTGACACTGGCCGACTGTGACTGATGACGTGATGATGTGTTGTAATTTATGGTAATTCCTTGTGCCCTCCTCGGTTGCTGATATGGTCTTGAAAGAGAGATAGGATAACTGGGACACCAGACGGGTAGGTAAAGCAAGCGGGATATTGTTAGAGTTCGCTCAGTTCCAAGCCCTGAGCACACGAACAACGTGTTGTACGTGTACCTATAGATATAGCGGTGTTCCAGCAGTATTGAGCAGGTCGGAGAAGTCTCTCTCTTTCTCTGTTGAGGATCCCTGAAACGATGAGCCTCCAGCGTCGACTAGTGCTAGTCCGCTACTAGTACTATGCTGTTTTCGTGTAGGGGAATTCTTCGACGGAACACAGCACTGACCTATTAGATATAGCACAATGACTGACTGAGTCAATGGAGAAATTGTTCGTTCCGACGGACAGTATCTGGGCAAGGTCGTTCTTCTTGGCTATAGTTTGGTAAACTGGTTTCTGCCCGAGGAGGGATTGTTCTGCTTGGTGCTGGGAAGTGATTGTGTTTTTCAAAGAGTTGGCACAGCGAATACTGTCAGTAGCAGAGAGGCGGGCAATGTGAGCTAGCTTGCCTTCGCATCTGCCTTCGCATCTGCCTTCGCATGGTATGTGGAGGTGTTGCTCTCCTGGCCTCACGTCATTGTTGCATACTCCACGGCTCCCTGGAAACCGTGTCGAGTGACGCGATCAGCTGACGCGAAGCACGTCCGAACGCTGGCGCCAAGCTCTGATTGGCTGGAGCTAGCTGGTGTCTGTCAAACTGTACCGCTCCAAGCAATGCAATCCAGACAGATGAGTGAGAGAGGAGAGAGGCATGACAGTCGGAATGCGGGAGATGGCACCACACACGACGACGGAGCAGTCGGACTGAACTGTACCATGACCATGTTTGACGAGTCAATACAGTCATATACAGCTGCATACCCAATCGCTCCAGTATTGCAGTATTGCCTCACATCCCGGCCTACCGCCACTACTGATGCAGACTTATGCTAGTGCAGAGGTGGACTGTTTGTGCATTGATTGGATTGACATGTGCATACAGAGACTGTAGAAGAGTCACTCATTGATACCATCTATCTGACCTTGAAAGAAGGGCCCAGGGCATAACCCCATGAAGCGAATCGTTGCTCTGATGGATGGACTTAGTGACTCAACAGTGCATTCCCTTAGGAGTGTGGTATTGATACTGTATACTTGTAGATAACCGACCATCCTTGTTTTCCGAGAAGACCATCCCATGATAAAGCACTGACACTTCACTGATAAGGCGGAATCCAGAGTCTAAGCTGTTGCTACTTCAAGAAGTAGTTCGGTGTGCTCTAGACGGCACTTGTGAATACGGCAGTCAGCCTTGGTCTGTCAGTCGGCAGGAAACACGGCGTCCAACGGTAGGGGCAGTCATAATCTACTAAGGCGGAATCCTGTATACGTAAATTAGCTCTGTCAGTTCTGATGGTCTTTTCTAAGGATTCATCGGACACTACAAGTGTAGTTCTGATGGTTCTACATGATTGTATTCCATAATAATTATTATGTTCTAAGCGGTCCTATTATACATGTACGGTGACGTAGGCATTGGCGGATAATGCCGCAAAGGTGGCAGATTCTGCTCGAAAAGCAGTGAAATTGGCAGAACCATACAAACCTTATGGCGGGCAATTCCTCGAATTCTGCTCCATTTCTTTATCCACATACCAAACATGCATGAAACTTACCAGAAAAAGTACCGAATTCTGCCAATTTTCTGCCGGCATTGTCCGCAAAGGCCTAACGGTGAGTCTGTTACATGTGCATGCATATTACACCATTACTACACCATTAGCTAGTGTATGCTTGTACATGTAGTCTCTCTGCGTAGTCTACTACAGGTCTACTCTCCATATAACGTAATCTCTGGGACCACGCAAACATTATGTTATATCGAGAGTTATGTTATGTAGAAAACCGTGTGTAAAATACAATATGTACCTCAAAATGAAGGGTATTACAAGGCGGGTTCAACCTTGCAAACATATACACACTGTACCACCATCGACATCAGATACCATCAATGCCGCAGAATATATGCACAATACTGTCAATAGGACTAAACTGGCTAGCTACGGCTACAGCTTGATTGTACCGCGCACGTGAATCTACGTTGTATCGAGAGTGCACACGTCGGGGAGAGAGCCGTAGGGTGCGTTATGCCGAGGTTTACGTTATGTAGGGCTAAACTGGCCTAAACTGCCTAGCTACAGCTACCACTTGATCGTACCGTGCACGTGAATTTATGTTGTATCGAGAGTGCGCACGTCGGGGACCGCGCCGCAGCGTGTGTTATGTCGAGGTTTATGTTATGTAGGATTATGTTGTGTAGAACAAAATTTGTATGGGAGTGATGCTGTTTCGGCGCGGGATTTGACTTTTTTTATGTACTAGCGAGGTTTATGTACAAGTGAGAGTTGTTATATCGAGAGCAGACCTGTAGTAAGTACTAGTATAACCAAGAGTACATAACCCCTTTTGCCAGTTTTGGTATAACCCCCGGTGCATGCTTGCAGGGTGCCAAACTTATTTTAGTGAAAGGTAGCGTGTGCCGTACGATACTGAAGAACTTTACACCCACCGCAATCCTACCCACGTTGATTGGCTTCAGCCTAGGTTGCTCACTCTCAATTACTACGATTAGTACAGATCCACATCAATTTGCTTGAATGTCAAGCTCCTTATAAGATTACAAGCAACATTGATCCCTAGTAAGAAAAATTCCAAACTTTGCAGTTAAATCCTAATGATTTTTACATTCATAATCCGACTGATTCAGTCTCAAAATTGATTCAAAGAAATGTTGGAAAAATACCTGATGTCCGGGTGTGCTTTTGCAAATCGACAGTGTTGGTAATTAGAACTGGTCCGTGTGCTCACATACTGGCTCTAGTAGAAATGCAAGCACATACTGCTGGGCACACTGTGGAGATTAACAGTGTACTAACAGTTACCAGCACTGGTACGTACTGGCTTTAGTCATTCCGTTTGCCATACTCTTTGCTCCATGGAAAAGGAAAATAAACTTCATAAAGAACTCAGATGGTGAGCCAAGGAGGCAATTGTAACATGAAAATTGTGGGCACTTCATAAAGTATGTGAATTGACATATCACCAATAATAGATAAGCTCAAGTGATTATCCGACATTTAGAAATACTCTTCGAGGGTATTTTTAAATTTTCAACTGTAGCTCTTACATGCAAGATATAGGTTAGAATGAGATGATCACCAGATTGTTGTGTTCCCAGTATTGAATTCTCTGGCATGAGTGCTCTCTGGGTGTAACATTCAACAAGGCTGCAGAAGTCCTGGCTACTTAGATCAGCCTGAGGGCAAGTTTGTCCAGTCCAGCATGTGTGTATGTGTGATTGTGTTTGTGTGTGCCTGTGTGTGCGCACACGTGTTGATAATGTCTTTGTGGTCTACATCCTAATACGGTTGTACCAACACATCACTATCCATTTGCTGACCTAGCCATATTGCTATGGTTGGTGGGTTGTTGGGTTGGTTGGGCAGGCATTTGCTTGCAATGGTTGGTTTTCACTTCTTTCCTTGGAAACCGTGCTGGAAGACTTTACGTGGGCCTTGTCCTGGTGATGGCTCCATGCGCTGAGCCGGCTGGCCTGCATTCTGCACGGGCTGTGCAGCCGGGGGTGGCCTGCGGTTAGGTTGTCCCTGGCCCTGTGATGGCCCTCTTGGAAAGCGCATACATGGTCTGTTAGGGCCAGGAATTACTGAGCCAGCACAACAGCTGTGGATGGCTGGATGGAAGGCAGAGTTTCCACAACACATGAAGCCCTGTCCACCCATGACTACCACATTACCGCAACACATCTGTTCACTGGCAATCTCATAGCTCATCATACCGCAACAAGCAAACTCCATCATGGGTCCCTGTGCCACATTACCTCCGCAGCATGCCTGGTCGATAGTTGTGTATCGGGTGCGATTACCACAGCAGCCTTCCTTGGACAACTCAATGGTTTCCATTCCGCAACAGCCAAAACCGGTCGTGGCACTGCCCCCGCGAATATGTCCGGCACAACAAGACTGGTCATGTCGGTTATATACCTCTATACCACAGCACTCATCACCCAATGCTGGGTTGCCACTGAGCACATGATTGTTGCAGCACATCTTATTCGGCTGAGCCGTCGAGTAGGAGTGTAAGCCACAGCACGCGTGCGTCCACTCTGGGCCCGTTGTCAAATGACCACTGCAACACATCTGCGACGCTCGCTCATACACTTTGAACACACTGCGACCATCACAGCAGCCGTGCGTCTTGTTGTTATAACTTTTCATGCCGCAGCACATGTTGTGACCTTCAATGGCTGGTTGTATTTTGTCCATGCAGCACATTTCAGTGGATTTCCGATATGTCGTGCTGCCACAGCATCCAAAGCCGTTCATTTCACTGCCAGCTGACACAGAGCCTTGGCAGCAACTCTCTGTCTGTTGATTATAACTGCTCAGTTCACAGCAATTATAGCCGGCTTGCTCTGAGCCTGCTCTGACCTGGCCTCCACAGCAGATCTCTGAGCGGACATGATAGCTGGCCTTCTCGCAACAGGCGAATCCCATCTCTGGTGTGCCGGGCTGGATATCTCCTCCGCAGCACATCTCCACTCCAGTGTTGTACGGTGTTAGCTCGCAGTACTCTCGTCTGATCGTTGAGCCGCGAACCTGAGCAGACACTGAGGTGCTCGCCATCACCAGTGCAAGCAGAGCAAGCATGCTCCTACAGCGGGGATGCATTGTCGGGGTCATTGTAACTATTTTTTGGTGTTGTCTTGTCTCCTGTCCACGAAGCTCTCTTGTTCTTGTCTAGATGACAGAAGAGGTAACAAATCGTTCGACTTTCAGCTTCACTATGATCTACTTAGTTTCCTCGCACTCCCAGCCACCAGGCTTTTATAAGGGTACTACTGGGGCTACTAACGCCAATCGCTGGCTGGAAGCTAGCGAGTGGCTGTTCCTTGTCCTGAACGGACGAGGCGAACGCTAGCGCCTGCCAACTCAGTGACACGCCGAGCTCAGCAACTAACCGTCACGACTGCGCCGAACAAACACCTAACTTCCTCCTGACACGCGCTTCACCGACCGGCGCTGCGGCCGTACGGAAGTTTTTCGTTGCTGAGAGGGAGACCGAAATTGTCCAAGGTCAGTTGAGAGAGGAAGACACGCTCAAATCACCAGTGATCGACTGACGGTGACACCAGGGTGAATATGCTATGCTGAGCGCTCAGCGTTTGTTCGGAGAAGACGAAAGCAGGCGATTACAGGCGCACTGAGCGCACACAGACAATAGTACGGCCTGCAGGTCACTGGGGTCACAGCGCTGCGTCTGTCACTCTGCAAGAAGGCGCGAGGTTTTCCCACGGGGTCAATCTTCCCTAACTATTACTTCCTTAGCTCTCCTGCTCTAGACAGCCACGCCATACACACATGAACTGATTTGGTAATAGTTCTATGCCCAGTAACCCATGTCATGAACACAGCCTATGAAACCGTCACTTCAGGCAGCAGGTCAGCACGGCACTAACAAAAGATCTTCACAAACTGATTGATGAGGAGCAGTTCCTGTTGAAATCTTTACCACCATAACGGCAGGGAACGCCTGGAGCCGTGGCCGCCATGACATTGCGAGCGGGGTGATCGCAAGCATTTGGACGTTTGCATGTAGTCGGGTAAGCAGTGCCGTGCTGTTCTTGCAAGCTAGCGGTGAATGCGCGCTACTAGCCCGCCATTAGCGCTTGAACAAGCAATGGCAAACGATCGCATCGGTAGCTAGGAGCGCTGTCCTTGTGCTACCTGCGAATACAAATTACAACATGAAGGCCAACACGATTCCAAGGCCTCTGTCGCATGGGCCTTACATGCTTACAAGCAAGACAACACGATGTACTGGTAGATCTACGCCGTATTACAAGTATGATGCTAAGCGTAGGTATTGTTCTACCGAAGTACTACTACTACTACTACATGTAGATCTACTAGGCACATGTAGATCGTCATGTAGATGTTGATGATGTGTCGAACCGCAATGTACAATGTACTTGGAGAGGAGCCTGTGCAGCCCCTCACGGCTCGGATTTACTACCTCCCAAGCCAAGGGTCACAGGGTCATGGTGTAGACATGACCATTAGTCCATTACACACTGTACATGTACATGTATGTATTCTGTACATGTACATCTACAATGTATTCAGGATCTAGGAAGATGCAACATGCCCATGCCCACAGTAGACTGCGTGGTCGCTAACGACATCCACTTGGAGCTGTCGTCAGTTCATTGCACACACTAAACTTGGTCATAATACCAACTCAAGTCTATTGTTCGCTACATTAGATTCCAGACCACCGCTACACCAGTAGCGTGGCAGCGAAGAGCTGCACACACACACACACACAATCAGGTACAAGTATGCCCAGTCTTTCAAACTAGACCGAAGCGACATACATTTACATACAACACTACCAGCACATCTTTTGCATACAGAAATGCATGGACGCATGAGCATAATCATACAATGTACCGTTGTACGTACTGAACATGTATGAAAATGACAACGGGACACTTTGTGGTTAGGCGACGCGCGTACAAACTTGCTGGCTGGCGAGCCTGGCGTTGTGTCCTCGAAAAAGTATTTTCTTCATTCGATAACGGATGATATCTGAATTTAAGGGGGTTCGGGACAGTTAGGCCCAAAAATTCAATTTCAACATCAGCCCAATCTGACATCAAGTTTGAATAGGTACAGCCTTATATTTTCGCTTAGTAACATCAGTTTTTCAATTGCCCGAATAGGTCTTGCCAAAAAACACAATTTTCCTTGATGACACAAAATGACACAAAATCCCAAAATTGATGAGAAATCGTCCATATCATCAGTTAGGACAGAAAATATGACATAAAATTGTACAGACTGTTCGAGGTATTGACTAAGATGATATCAACACCGAAAAATGTACACTTTGGTTGACGATGGGATCCAGGTCGTCATTTCCTGGAGAAGAACAAAAAGACGCAAAAAATGAAACTTTGAATATTTTTTGCAGCTTATTTTTGAGTTTGCCCCATATGTGGATACTTCAAACACGTTCTATAAGTGGGTTGGAACAGGTTTACCGCGGCGAAAATAGGGGTCACCGTGCATATTCTGGAGAAAAATCCAAAAAACTGTCAAAATTTGCCTAAAATTGGTAAATTCACGTATCTATATTGCCTGTACTTCTCTGCTGCTGCTTTGGTCATAACCTATTGGATTTTTGGCTGTTAGGTGTTGCATAAACTCACTAGAGCCCTCGGCGTTCAGAACAATACAAGGATGGAATAGCTGAACTAGTAAATTTGCCGGAAAACCCTGGGTGCACGCATTATCGATAGGTACTTTTCTCCATGATTACTCTCCTGTTGGCACTTGGTTGTGATACATGTAGCTATGATAGCGCTTAGCACTGCCTCATATCAAACTACAACTTGATGAAAGCTGACATGTTGGAACGAATCAGACAACATTGAGTCCTCTTGTTCTTCAACTATGCAAGCTAGAACGTGTCCCCGCACAGGCAAAAATGATGGTATTTTACGGTGCGTACAAACAAGTGAAGCACTGTGCCACAGGGCGTTCCTTACAGTTGGGTTGCTGCTGGTTCTTCGCTAGGTGTTCAGCCACCACTAATATAATCTTCCTTGAGACTGTCACCCGCTTCTTACCTCCGACTTGCTCCTTCATCAGTCTGGAAATGGCTGGCTCACCACTTCGTTTGTAGGACAAGACAAAGTGCTTCATCACCAACCCACTGGCAGCTGCCCGCACTGCAACTGATTTAGAGAAGCGCGTTGCTTGGACCAACAGTTGAAGGGTGGCCAGCCGCTTTTGCTGACGTTCTGCAAACTCCATCGCCGAACATGCTGATGCAAAAGTGACAGAGTGCTACAGGATACTGGCATCAGGGCGAGCTTCGACAATTTCAACTAGGGCCGCAACATCCGCAACAGCATCATGAGCAGCGAACTCATTCCCAACGATGAACTATAAATCAATCTGAGGCTGTAGCTTGGGAGCTCCGGTATCACGGTTTAGGGATCAGAGTGTTCACCAATCACAAAATGCACACCATCGACACACACATCCGTGCACACATACATACACACACACACGCACACAAACACACACACATGCATGCTCTCACACGCAATAGAACACACGCGCGCGTACACACACACATACATTCACGCACGTGTGCGTACCCACCCACATGCATGTGCACACTCATGTGCATGAGTGGAGATGCCCGCATACACATGTCACACCAACATGCCCTGGGAGCGGTCATGCACGTGTGTATAGTATGTGTGCGAGGGCACGTCCACATGAGCGCATATGCATGTGCATGTTCATACATGCGTATGGTGCACACATGCACAAACATGCAGGTCTATGCAAACACACAGACGCTCGCGGCCGCCACGCATACAGTGTGCTCATACATTTCCATAGCCATCGGGTGGCAATGACTCGCAAATATCATGAATAAATCTTATGAGATTGAAAAACGCACTTACCCAAAGCAGCTTTGGTGTTGCTTGTGGAAGCACGGGGCCAGGGTGTTGAGCAGTTACAGGGCTATCTGTATCTATAAAATTCTCCATCCCACACTGCTGACACGGAATGACAAGTACGCTGCCCAGGCCGTACCTCTTCTCTTCAACGCAATCAATGAGCGCCAGAGGTTTGCCACATCCAGGATTCTGGCACGCAGACAATCCCACAGCCAGATACCTGAGATGAACGATTCGTCGACCGTGAAGAGGGGCACTGAACGACCTCTTCGCGGGAGTCGAATCCAGTGGCGTTAGTGATGGAGATAGCCCTTTCCGTTTTTCAGGAACTCGATCGATCGTTTGAGTTCGCGAAGCGTCCCCCTCCTCTGCTTCTTGCATCGTCCAGTACGCAGAATGAGAGGCCGCGTCGTGGGTGACGGATTACTCTCCCGCGTCTTCATCTCCACGACACGTCGGGAGGAGAACCGAGCTATCCAAAAACCGCCAATGTCAAAACAAATCCGCAAGTCCACTAGTGGCTGAGCTTCTTCCTCAAATCTTGTCTAGCTCGACTCGAGCACGCGCTGCGAAGTCATGGTCAAACTATGTTCTGTGCATGATCGCGTCCCATTTTTCCATTCCGAAAGGCATTATTTTTCAGAAAAAAATTCGGCAATCCAACATGGCGCTAACCGTCGCGAACCTCCTTAACATAATAATTATGACTATTGTCACTCCCTGTAGACCTACAATGTACATGTTGCCTGCTGTTCATGCTCACATGTCATCAAAATTAATGATGGTGGTGGGCAAATTTAATTCTTCAATGACTATGCATATCCACACAGCCAGCCAGTACTAGTCCATGTATTCGTATTACAGAATATGCGGTGCACCGTGCCAGTCAGTATTGTACTTGGAAGTACTTGTACACGCACTGCGCCGCCGTGCAGCTAACACTGTAACAGTAACACCTTGTGTATTCACTGTACTACTACTGAGTACTGTACTACATACTAGCAATCACCACTCTCATACATGTATACAATCATGTATTTGGCCTAGCATGGAACCATATTGTGGATCGCTACATCTGGAATGCGTCACATCAAGCAGTTGAACTATGTTACTTTGACATCGGTTCCGTCATCGCCTTGTCCTTTGCACCTTGCATGCATGGCGCACTGAATGCGGGGATCGACACAGGTACTAGTACTAGGTAGGTAGGCAGAAAGGAGACTGGACCGGTGGACCCCTATCCACGGCTTGCCGACCAGTCGTGCTCGCTCCGTCTTGAAGATCTACCCCCCCCCCCCCCCCCCGTGCTATGCCAAGTAGCTTAGGAGATAATGGTGATGAAGAGGGCGGTGTTATCAACTCGGCTCAATCCCTCGCCCCATCCACGGTGCTCAGAGGCGTACACTCTCTCAGCCTAGCAGTACAATGTCTAATTGTGTTTGTGGCCTCAAGGCGGCGGCGGCCACGCTCTACATGATCATTTCCCATGTCTCTCACCCACGTCATCATATACATTTACATGTACATTGTATGCGCTAAGCCGATGTCCAGCGAGAATGGGCTGTTTCGTGGCGAAAGTGAAACTACTTCACTTGCCGGATGTGACTCACTCGCTCACATAGCGGTTGTTCGGGGACGAATCACACTGCCCAGTGACTAAGAATCATATGCTAATTTGATAATGTTGTTGCCAATTGGTATTGCCACCCCATCCCTACCCCATCGGGATATCATCCTTCTTGGGTCAAAGTATCGCTGGAAACAAATCAGATCACATCACATCACATCAGCTTGTAAGGAAATCCGGAAGAGCCCAGGAATACTCCAGCACACAATACACTACAATACAGTTACATTGTTACGCAAGAGGTGCACAAAAGGAAATAAATGGGGCTGTTTTTGTTGTAACTCAGAGTTTCATGGCAAAACCAATCATCAGACAATATTGTTAGTAGAAAAGCCTCTTGTACGGGCAAAGCAAATGTGCTTACATAATATTATGACACAAAATCTCAATACTAACATTGTTAGTAACTGGTTCTGTTGTTTACACTGTTGACGATACCCGGCTACATTACTCAGCTACCTTGCAATAGAAGGCAGGACACGGTTTGAGCTACACAATTCACAGTGTTTGTGTGTGTGTGTGTGTGTGTTTGTGTGTGTGTATGTGTGTATGTGTGTGTGTGTGTGTGTATGTGTGTGTGTGTGTGTGTGTGTGTGCGTGTGTGCGCAGGCGGGTCCATCAACATCGTCTTCCTCCCCCGGCACCGAAGGACTTTCATTGCGCATGCGGCAGAGCGTTTAGGAGAAGTGGCGATTTGAAGCGTCACATCAAGTACTGCCCAACTCAGTAGCCTATCATCTCCACTGGAGATGGGGCATCAAATGTCAAAGGTGTGTGTGTGTGTGTGTGTGTGTGTGTGTGTGTGTGTGTGTGTGTGTGTGTGTGTGTGTACATGTCAAAAATTTTCGCGGAGAGGAAGCAGATTTGTTAGCTCCTGGTTTTCTCTTTGTTGGCCTCCTCCACGGGGCGGCCTTGGCCTTCTGGTCAGGGTCGTCCCTGGGTATTGACTGGCAGTAGGCTTTTCATGCCTTGCAGCCGGTTTCGCTCGCGCGGAAGGGCATTCAGTGAGCTGACGACCAGGGCGGGTAATTTGTTGCCGTCACCGTCTTCTTGCGTCCTTTCCGCATCCTCCGCAGTGGCGTGGCGAGCCCTCGGATCAATCCCCAGCCTGAAACAATGCTGAGTGGCGTTCGGCAAAACAAGTGGATTCCTGGATGAAAAAGGATACAGGTCACACTCGCAACAATTTATTCCTGCGCGGTGATAGCTGGAATTGTGAATTTGTCGCAGTGTTGTTTGGACCTGAGTGGCCAGTCGTCGTGCGGCGATGGTGTTGTGATGTTAGCTTGCTGCGCATACTCCTCGTCGTTTCGTGAAAGTACGTCTTGTGGAGCCCTTGTGGGACGTTCGGTGCCCACCCTCCAGCTCAAGATTGTGCTTTCCTGGTGCATGAAGGCCGAAGCAGTACAGACGTTATTGTTGAACAGAACATCATGTTCACATAAATATTGTTCCTTTCTTCAGTCGTTGCATGTTATAGTGGACCTACAGCAGACTGTTCATCTGGTTTGTGATATTTCCTTCCTCTGTTTGTGAGTCCCTTTCCATCAATATGGCAGCTTGTTTTGATTTCCTTTTTTTCAATTCATTTTGCTGTACTTTCTGTTTTGTTTGCGCCACTGCCCCTCACCTTGCGCTCAGTTCTCTGAGTGGAGGGCGGCGTGACCCCAAGGGGTAGCTGATTGATAGTAGTAGTAGTACTAGTAGTGTGTGTGTGTGTGTGTGTGTGTGTGTGTAGTGTGTGTGTGTGTGTGTGTGTGTGTGTGTGTCCAACCTGTCAGAAGGCTACCTTCTTGCCAAAGCATTTGGAAGTTGGGCTAGTTTCGGCTTCACAATCCAGTGTGTCGTTTCATGGCTGAGGCTGTTGGTATGTCTGTTTGCTCTGGGTTCCCAGTACTCAGTAGCCGAGGCTGGTTGGTAAAGTAACTCCAATTATTTCACTTCAAGGTACCAGTGTCTGCGTCTATCAAAGCAGCGTGATGTCTATACTGGTTACCCCAGCAAGTGGAGGGTGTGCATAGGTAACTGTCTTGGCCGTTTTACGCAGATGTGCTCCGTGTGGTGTAGACCAGGTGTGCATTCGTGGTCGATTCACATGGCTTCGCAGGTTGTATGGATTGGGCAGTTATCTGGCGCTAGTCTTGATCTGTCTCATTCAGATCTTGTTCGCTATCGTTGCTATAAGAGAAAATCTGTGGGTGCACATCCAGTGCATTTGCAGATTTGCGTGCTTCTCATGCACACGGAGAGGGTCCAGGGTAACATGACCGGAAGTTGACTTCGTTGAGTTGCTCGACGCTTCACTTTCACTTTCAATCATCCCAGTCTAACCAACACAAAAGGTATACTGAACACCAGGGAGTACTCCTTGCTGTATGCAGTGAACAACACAATCCAGTCTACTATCTGAATCAAATGTAAACTCAATTGGGCCAAAAATGTCATAAGGACACCTTTGTTTTTCATCTGACGGCTCGGTCACTATTACATGTATGTTATGTACATGTACCGGTATACGTGGTTGATAGTGATTTACATGTACACATACACCTGACATGCACATACACATACATGTACATGTAGGAGAAGTGATCCCGTCTACCGTAAAGAGTATTCAACGGACAGTGCTGGGATGCACCGAAGCTACATGTAGTAGTGGCACACACAATAGAAGCGACTGGGTCCTCACCAAAGAAACATATCCGTTGCTACTCAGAGTTTCTTGAATCAATCAATCATCAGACAACACAAGAAACACACACACATACTGCATTTGTATAACATTACGTGTATCTCGCTTGGATACTTCGAAGTACTTGCCAACCTTCCCGGTTCTCCCGGTATACTAGCGGAAAACTAAGGTAACTACCGGCATACCAGGGATTTTTGACTTTGATCGAAAACCTTCCGGTATTGGCACTGAACCATAAAAAGGTTGTTTTGTGGTGTGACAAGGGCACATGCGACCCTGCATTTCACAGAATCACAAATGTGGGCGCGATCTGACAATGAAGAAACTCAGGTTTTCGTCCCCCAATGGGCAGTGGGTTAGAAATGAACAAAAAGGAAGTAAAAAATTGCCAAAAATGCGGACAAATACGCAAAAATACTCAAAGATTGGCCAAAAAAGAGAAAATTGCTAAAATAATGGCGAAAACCAGCAAAATATTTTAAGGGAAATGAGAGAAAATTAAGCTTGAGTTGTGCCCACCTCATCTCATGTGTTTTAACTCTTCTCTAAGAACTAGGGACTCGCTCGTGCTCCCCAAGTGTAACTCATCCACTCTTTTGCGCTCCCCTCTCTTTATTGCTTTTTCTGTTTGGCTCACTTTGCCCAGAGAAGTTAAGGATATGGTCTCACTCCGCCTGTTCAAGATCCGTGCCGCCCTTTATTATTTTACTACGACATAAATAGCTCATTATCCACATGTCCTTTGCGTCTCTGTTGCTCTTCGCTGTTTTTATTTGGCATTCTCTTTCTTTACTGAGTTTTTGTTGCTGTTGATTTGCTACTCTTTTGTTTTCCCTCCCCTTACTCGTTTTATATTTTTCGCCGTGGTTGGCAATCACCCACACCCACTCTCTTAACATTGGCCGGTGATTCCACCGAGTCTTGAGATGTAATAAATATAATGAATAAAATTAATAACCAATAGTGTAGATTCTACTTTCCTCTACCGGCTCTACCAAGAAAAAGTTGGTAGAATCCGGTAGAAGTTGGTAGAGCTACGGGATTTCCAGCAAAAACAAGGACTTGCACACAACTCCATACAGAAGAAACAACACTTCACGTACATAACGTTATCATGAAAAACTACTAAATCCGGTAGAACAGTGTTCGCGCACTTACCTCTACCGTCTATCTCTATCGGTAGAGGGACTCTACTCTACTCTACCAGGTAGCTAAAAACGAACGCAGCCTTAGAGATTTGCTTTGGCTGGGTTTGCAGTCAAACATCTACATGTAGGTGTGATGTTTGACTGCAAACTCTCTTGGGCTGCACATGTCAACTGTGTATGCAAGCGAACCAGTTCAGCATTAGGGGTACTACAACCACATTGCATTCATTTGCCCATCCAGTGTAAACTATTATTTTATCAGTGCTATATTCTCCCTATATTCGACTATTGCGATACCGCTTGGTGTGGCCTTTCTGACACAACTCTGAACCAACTAGAAGTCCACCATAGATTTATACTTAAAATTCTTTACAACAAGGATCGATTTTTTCCTTCGGATGCCCTTTATCGACTTGCACACACTTCTCCTCTCTCCGTTCGTCATAAGCACCATCTCTGTACACTGGTTCATAAAATATTTCTTCATAAAACCCCTTCACACATGATGAAGTACGACAAGCTCAACCCGTAACGCGCTCATCCTGCCTCTTGTTAAGTCAGCCCAGTATCTAAAGTCCCCTTTGTTTTCCGGCTACTCTCATTGGTTATCATTACCATACGGTCTGAAAACTTGTTCTTCTATTGGTCAGTTTAAAGATCTACTATCACAACTGAACTAGACGCAATAATTATCATCGAAGAACATTCTCGAATACCTGGGTGATGCACGAATTTTGATAGTGCTCACTTCCGTTAATCGTTTTTCTTTGTAATTTTCCATTCATTTTCTGCTCTAATTCATATTTGCTTTGTTTTTCTAGCTTACTATTGCCGTGGCTGGCTCAACGCCCTTGTCTCAGGGGATTCTGTCCCTGCATTAGCTATGCTTGTCACATGCTATGAGATTGTGTCTAATAATAATGTACATGTATAATCTGCATGAGATTCAAGTAATCACGTGATGATCAGATACACACGAGCAAAGTGCCTAGATATACAATGTACATGTAGATCGACTATCTGTTGTATCATGGTGCATGTTGGTCCTGATCTTGATCCCACCTTGCCCGAGGATTCTGCATGCCAAAGGAAGCGCATAATGCCAAGCGGTCCTGTTTGCCAATGTACGTATGTACATGTACGTGTAGGTCATCAAGCGACATAATGGGCGTAGCAGATAGACCGCCATGATCTAGCCCAGCACGCCCGTGACAGTATGACAAAGCATGCTAATAAGAGTACCAAGCGTATAACTATCAGCGCCCTAGCCCTGGGAGTGGGAGCTGATTTACCCTTACAAAGTGTAATAGTAAGTAACTCCCGACCTAGGAGAGTATGACGTGCATC
>NC_088644.1:1190933-1223433 GCF_964019385.1 Sycon ciliatum
CACACCAACACCTTCTACCAACCTACACTTCTACCCGAAGGGTGTACCCCTTTCCCACCTGTATCGACCCGCACCTAACCTTCACCATTAACTTAGATACATGTATTTCCCACCTTCACCTTCTCACCTCACCTCATCTCACCACCATCACTCCCTATTAACCCTTGCCACCACCCAAAGCCCTCCATTCTTTATCCACTGACGATGTTGTTCAGAACAACGAAACGTCTGGAGAAGTATCGTAAAAATTTCTATCGTTATTAAATGTTATCAATATACCACTCTTTGGTCTAGAAAGAATACTTTTTGACATGGAAATTCTGTCGCTATTCGCGAATTGTCGTTATATCCGCAGTCGTTATTAGCGAAGTTGACTGTGTGTGCATTGTGATTACAGATGCACATGTGTGTGTGTGTGTGTGTGTGTGTGTTTGTGTGTGTGTGCGTGTGTGTGTGTGTGTGTGTGTGTGTGTGTGTGTGTGTGTGTGTGTGTGTGCGAAAAAGAGTAAGGTAGTGAGTATTGGTATGCGTGGAAGGAAGATGTGACAGAAGGTGTGCGCTATAGGCAAGGGGTGCAGGAATATTCCTCATCTCACCACCATCACTCCCTATTAACCCTTGCCACCACCCAAAGCCCTCCATTCTTTATCCACTGACGATGTTGTTCAGAACAACGAAACGTCTGGAGAAGTATCGTAAAAATTTCTATCGTTATTAAATGTTATCAAATATACCACTCTTTGGTCTAGAAAGAATACTTTTTGATATTACAATGAGAGTGAATAATCAACGGCTTGTCCACCAACTCTTTGACTTTGGACTGGACCGATCAACTCGCGGACAAGCAACAGAATGGATGGCAAATGTGGAGAGACTCAAGCATCGGGAGCAGAATGTGATCTTTCTTCGGCGCTGCAGAAACGCTGGTATATGTCCACCCGCGTTACACAACCCAATCCGCTTCCCAACAGCCATCAAGAACCTGGCTTATACACAACGATATCAACGCGAAACCGAAAAACGAATACTCGGACAACTCATACGCGCGGAATACCATGCCATCCACGCCTCGAAATCAAAGGCCAACAAGCTGCAGGCATCCATGCACCGGAAAAGCGACCAATACCAGCGACTAAATGATCTGGTCAACGCAGCTATGCCAGCAAGACAAAATGGAAATCATCCTTGAAGCAGAAATTCAAGAGACTAACAGAATCCCGAGAACAACCAGACGGTACACTACTACTGGGACCCGGCTGCGTGCCGAACAGCCCTCAGACCTCGATGCCAGACAACGTCACTGAGAGACACAGGAACCTAACACAGAGAGTCAGTATACTGGGAGATATCAGTGTATCCGAACAGGCAGTGTCGCTTCTAGCAAAAGGCCCAAAATTCGCCATCACACCGAAATTCACCAAGAAAGGACTGCAACAGAAGTTACAGACGGAGATCGCTGTACTCGCATACGGCATTCGATGGAAAGCCGCTGGGGAGAGAACCGGAACCGGTATTGGTGGAACCTTCGACCCTATCAAATCAGAATGTCCGTTCAAGATCAGGAGAAAAGCACCGCCACGGGACATAGACCCAGCCGAGCGATCCATCAAAGGTTTCATCACGGACATGGAGCGCATTATGAGAACGGCGGGGAAATGGCAGAATCCTAAACCCAACATCTCCCACGCAGACCGGCATGCGCTTAAAGAACTACGAGAACGTGAGGACATCGTGGTCACTCGAAGTGATAAAGGAGGCGAGATGGTGATCATGAAGGCGGAGGACATGCAGGAACTGTGCAGGGAGCACCTCGCCGACTCAACAACATATTGCAAGCTTCAGAAAGATCCAACACCGACACTGCGCCTCACCATCAACAAAGCTCTAGAGAAAATTCTCAGAAGCAGAGATTTCCCCAAGATCATCATCAGACGACTCAATACGCCACCCTGCGCAAGAACGCAACGGTTCTACGCACTGCCGAAAACACACAAGAAATCTCTCAAGATTCGCCCAATCGTCTCGGGATCAGGCGGCATTTTCGAAAGACTCGGTTGGATCCTCCATTTCATCTTCAAGCCATTGCTGCTTAACGTGAGCGCCCACATCAGCAGCACGCGGGACCTAATAGCCCAATTTACGAGCAACGAAAACAAACTGAAGAAGAAAATCCCCATCTCATTCGACGTGATCTCGCTGTACACAAACATTGGCATTGAAGAAGGAATCAGCACCGTCCTCGAATACGCGAACCGCTTCAAAATCAATACCTACTCCCTCACACCGGTCGACCTAAAAGAGCTACTCGGACTGATTCTATATAACAACGTGTTCCAACACCCAACCCTTGGAACATTCAAACAGACAAGGGGATTGGCGATGGGCAGCAGACTCAGCGGCACAATAGCTATCATCGTCATGGACCGCTTTGAACAGCGCCACATTTACAGAAACATCTCGCCGCCATTGCCAGTGTTCGTTCGCTATGTAGACGACTCGGGAACCGCAGTTGACACTCCTGCGGAAGCACAATCTCTACTGACCAAACTCAACGGAAAACACCCGACAATCAAGTTTGAACTGGAGTTGCCGGACAAAGATGGTTTCCTACCAATCCTGGATATCAGACTAAAGATTCTTCCTAACGGCAAAGTCACACACAAGCTCTACGTAAAAGAAGCAAACAAAGGGATAACACTACACGCAGATTCCCACCATCCAACGGCGGTTAAGATGGCGGTCATTAACAATGAATACAAACGAGCACAAGACAACAGCACGCCTGAGTTTGCGGAGGAAGCCAGACGCTTCATCTCAGATAAACTTGCAGGGAACGGCTATTCTGCAGAACACATCATCAAAGCGCGAGCCCGAAGAAGAAACACAAGTAAACAAACAAAAGGGAAACAACTGGTATTTAGAATACCGTACATCTCCGACAAGGTTAACGGCCAAGTACGACAGGCACTTAAGAAAAACGGCATAACGGCACGCCTCGTTAACCCTCGACCCCCAACCATCCAAGAACTCACGAAGAAAAAAGGAGAACCGGAAAAATGCAGAATGCGCGAATGCCCTATGTTCAGGAAGAAATGCACCTGCAGATTTGCCGTGTACGAAGCTACATGCCACCTTTGTCACGAGAGATACGTCGGCTCTACTGGGAGGCAAGTGCACACCCGGGCCCAAGAGCACACAAACGCTGCAAAATCTCATGACAAGAAGTCTGCATTCGGTGTGCACTACGCTAGGGAACACCCGAACGCCACCCCAGAGATTATGTACGAGATTGCTCAGCTCACGGAGAGGGATGAGCTGAGGCTCCGGATCCGTGAAGCATATGCCATTCGCGACAAGAAACCAACTATCAACAGAAGAAAAGAAGATATGGGAACTGGATTCTTGGCATAACTTGCCTTCCACCATCCACTATCTGCCAACCCATCCAAAAATGATCGCAATAGAAGAAGAACACCCGCACCCGGTGCTCTCTCTCCCCCCCCCCCCCAACACACTACACTACCAAAAAGCTTGCAAACGCACACGCATACACACACACACACACACACACCTCTTTGTATATACTGCTGCTATTGCTGATATTATATATATCACTAGATGAATCACAACGTCCTGTTTTAGTCCCACCCCCCACCTCAGAATATTCCTGCACCCCTTGCCTATAGCGCACACCTTCTGTCACATCTTCCTTCCACGCATACCAATACTCACTACCTTACTCTTTTTCGCACGCACACACACACACACACACACACACACACACACACACCTCTTGCCAATTCTACCCACCACATACACCAACACCTATTGCTGATCCACACCCTACCTAGACTCTCTCCCACATTTATCAACCCAACACTTCCATTACGCCACTCCACCTTCTACGCACACCAACACCTTCTACCAACCTACACTTCTACCCGAAGGGTGTACCCCTTCCCACCTGTATCGACCCGCACCTAACCTTCACCATTAACTTAGATACATGTATTTCCCACCTTCACCTTCTCACCTCACCTCATCTCACCACCATCACTCCCTATTAACCCTTGCCACCACCCAAAGCCCTCCATTCTTTATCCACTGACGATGTTGTTCAGAACAACGAAACGTCTGGAGAAGTATCGTAAAAATTTCTATCGTTATTAAATGTTATCAAATATACCACTCTTTGGTCTAGAAAGAATACTTTTTGATATTACAATGAGAGTGAATAATCAACGGCTTGTCCACCAACTCTTAGAATTTCCATGCCCAGACCAAAGTCCCATCCCATTGTAATACATATAATGAGACTTCGGGTATAACGACACCTTTTTGATGCGTCGCCGAGTGTCGTTATAAGCGAAGTTGATTGTACTTTGCAATAGATTCACATCCTACTGTACTACAGTATTCCACTGGACGTATGCCTAGCAATGATTTGTTCTGATGCTCAGAACATGCTGTGACCAGGCTTGAAAATAGAAAATATACTTCGTCTTCATTCCCAGGGAAACTGATAACGGCGGATAACACCCGGAATACCTCAGGGGCAGGTGCAGCATCGAATGGTGCGGTGAAGGGATAAGTCTCGCAACCACTGGCATACGTGCCGAAATCCCCATACCCGCATCCATGTACTTTAGTACCCTTTTTGCCTGGCCCGCGTTCGCAGTTGAGTGTGGGTGGTTGCATGGCTGGAAAAGCCACTCCTAGGAATGACTTGAACCAGGTACGTCTTTCATTTGTTTAATCATGGTATTAGACCAATCCACTATGACCATGATGCTTAGGCTGTGCTCATACCGGGGGGGGGGGGGGGGGGGGCACAGTATGCATGCAGTTCATGCGTGCCCACGGCAAGCACGCGTTCAAGTCGTACTTTAGGTCCTGTTACGCCAATGACTACCAAATGTTGATGCCATTAGTCAAAGTCACATGTAAGCCAGTACGTGCCCGAAACGCCTTGAAAAGCAAAAGCTGATATTTCCATTCTAGCATATTGCCATACGCGTGATGCCCAAAAAGCCAGCAAAAACACACACACAAAAAGGCATGGGTTCATGCCCAATCCTACCAGCTATGAACACCGTTCAGTTACAGTGTAGTGAACGTGAGAAAGTACTTGGATGCGCTGATACTCATCTGAGAAAATTGATATTGCACGGCCTGGTTTAAATCTGGCGTTGGAAAATTTATTTTTCATTGCTATCAGGTTCAGCCTCATTTTCTCTGTGCTGCGCTTATGAGTCCACAAAGGACAAAACAGTTCTGTCCGCAGATTGAGTATTGCACGGACATAGACACTGACCTCAAAACAAACCAGCTCTTGAGAAGTGGCAATGTCGTAGATCTTGGCAGTGGCATCCATCGACGCTGTTCCCAGGATAGTGCTGAGCGGGTCGAATGCAACACACACCTGCAACACACAGTCATGCATACCGTACACACACAGTTCTGCAGTGAGTTGTGTGCTAGTCTGCGGGCCGATGTTGTGAAAGCGACGCAGGTTCACCCTCACTTGTAGACCACCCCAGGGGTTTCAAATGTGCTGCCGCGTAAAACGAGTATTATCTACTGACTTGCATGTGCGACTGTTAAATGCGTCTCTAAAAGCATCATGGGATTTTGGATCGTTGTCTACTAATGAGGTTTGTCTTGCAATCGATGTCGTACTAACCAGGGTAGACCTGCACTTGGCTATCATGTACGTCGAAGTATGGTAAGATGCGTAATCATTTTTAACATCTTTTAGTCAGAGCATAGCAGTACACATCCAGTATGGGCCATAGTCTTACCACTTCTGCTGTGTGCCCTTCCATTGTAGACAGTAGCTCACCAGTATCGCTATTCCATAACTGTGTTGTACAGAACACACGCACGCACACACACACACCATGTACATACACACACATACACAGGGAGACAAGCTGGGACAGTTCCACACTGCTTGTACAGATTGACACAACAACTGAAACTACATTTTATTCTAGTATCAGTCATGACTGTAGGCAGAGAGAGAGAGAGAGTATGTGTGTAGCAGACAAGAGAGACAGACTAAATACAATCGGGATGAAGGTTGCCTGACAATTGCACAGTGCCCGGCACAGAAATACACCTTCAATGCATAGTAAAGTGAATATGTTGAGGCTCAAATCCTAGTATAGCCTCATTAGCCTGGGACGCGTATCCCAAAGATGTTAAAGTAGAGTATACAGGGGTTGGACCTGCCCTGAGAAAGTGTTAGGAGTGAACACCCATCAGCTACATCACTCCAGTGTTCTCCTTTTTGTGGGTCACATGATGTATGCCCTCCCCAGCCTGAGCATGTATGTGCTGTGTGTGTGGCTGGATCAGGGATATCATGTAACGGTCACATATCTCCCAAGTCACATGTTGTGTATCATTGTCATGGGTGTTGGAAGGGAACAGTGGAGGGGGGGGGGGGGGGAGGGCGGGGACCATGGTTTTTTTTCCCTAGCTAGTGCTATGCTTGCGCATGTGGGACAGGGGTGACCATTTTTCCTTTCTGTGTGATGTGTGTGTATGTGTAGGAGGGGGGGGGGGGAGATAGGGATCATTCAATGCCAAAAAACTACAGGGATAGTGCAGACAGGAATCCAGACCAGAGCCCATATGTCAGGACACACGACATATTTCTGGAAACAAACAACCTACTCTGCAAGTCCTGTCAAACGATCCCGTTGCAATCTTATCTCTGTGATACACACACGCACGCACGCACGCACACACACAGACACACACACCCACACACACCCACATGTACACATACACACTTGTACTTGCTCACTGCCATAACTGGTCACGTGGGTCTCCCCTTGGGAGACAAGCATACAAAAATCCATACAAGAAGAATCCACCCAAGAATCCGTACATACAAGCATACAAGAATCCATATGTTATTACTACGGCGTCTCTAAGAAACTGTTTCGTCATATGGGCGTTGAGCAATTTAAAAAAAAAGCTTTACAGAAATTGGTGGGTGGGTGGGTGCCAGCAAGAGATCCTGGAAATTAACTCATAAATGCACTACTCATAATAAGTATGGGCGAAAGAACACATGGCAAACAGAATTGGATGCCGCCGATGACTCAAGACCAACCAAGTTTGGTAGGCTTCTAACCAGCGACGTTGAAATGCCCGTTCATTATTCCAGGAGAGCTTGTAGCTAGCGTTCCATGCAAAATAATCTTCAAGGAGCATACGTACTCTGCAGAGTCTTTGCCAAATCGGGATTTGCGCACATCGTCCATGGTCAAAAATTCAAAAAGTTGTAGGAGAGTGTTTTGACACTGAAAGCCCCCCCCCCCCCGCCTTCCCCTTAGTGATATGGAGGGCTGCTTTCAGCCGTTAGGCGCTGCATCTGCCGCTAGGGTTTACCGGGTGTTAGCGGCCGTCGTGAGTTCCCTTCGGGAACGGACACGATAATTTACTTTTTTTCAGCTAATACTAGTACTTGGGATAGATGTACAGGTGTACTTGCACAAGAGTTTCAAATGCCACCAGAGACGACACAGAGTTTGCTCAGCATACTGGCCATGGGACGTCTCTCTTACCCGTACGGATTGTTAAACGCAATTGAATAGACGACGTTGCGATGACCTTCCAGCGTCCGCAGCAGACTGCCAGTATCGGCATCCCAAAGTTTACATGTCCTATCGTAGCTACCTGTGATGAATCTGTTAGGGAGAGGAGAGAGAGAGAGAGAGAGAGAGAGAGAGAGAGAGAGAGAGAGAGAGAGAGAGAGAGAGAGAGAGAGAGAGAGAGAGAGAGAGAGAGAGAGAGAGAGAGAGAGAGAGAAAGAGAAAGAGAGAGAGAGAGAGAGAGAGAGAGAGAGAGAGAGAGAGAGAGAGAGAGAGAGAGAGAGAGAGAGAGAGAGAGAGAGATAGAGTGAGTGAGGGAGAGAGAGAGAGTGGGGGGGGGGGGGGGAGGAGAGAGAGAGAGTGGGGGGGGGGGGGAGGAACATAGAGAGCAATAATGCAACACAACCCCGATACCGGAAACCTCCACCGCCTCACTGCAGTACCACATCTGTCAGTGTGATGACATCATCTTTCAGCATGCATTATGTCACTCGAAGTGTGCATGGTCAAATATTTTAGCCACAGACCCACGAAAAGGCCACCCCCTCATACACATGTAAACGTTGTCATGTCAAGCATCCTAACAGTTAGTATCACAACCAGTCGGGATATCATGAGCAATGAATACCGATCATGGTGATGCCATCATCAGTTATGATACTTCACACCACCAGTCAGTCAGGAACTGAGGCCTGAGTGCGGCAGAACTTACTGTGATCCAGTCTTGTTGAGTGCAACGTTAGTCAGCGGCAGTACGTGTACACGTAGAACCTGCAGGAGAGCAGAGTTATACACACACACACACACACACAAGACACACAGACACATCACACATAGTCTAGCTGTGGTCCTCGAGTACATTTCTACAATTTTATCACATCTCAGGGGCGTAGGAGGGGTTTTGGAAGTGGTACGACCGAAGGTCGGCGCGGCCGAACGCCGTTTTGGAGGGGGGTCCGGGGGACCTCCCCGCGGGAAAATTTTGTAAAAAAGACACAAAATCCTGCGTTCTGTGAACTTCTGGCACACTTCTGGCACAGTTTATAAAGTCATAGTTCACGGTCAGAAGAGACGTGCATGGACATGCACAGATGCATGGCAGATCTACGAGTAGATCTACGAGTACGAGTCTAGAAAAAGGTCAAAGTCTGATACGCACACGCATCCGGATGGATCCTGATTTTTTTATTACGGTTTTGCACGTTCCGGACGGACCACACTTTTCGAAAAGTGGTACGGCCATGGTCGTACCAGTCGTAGCGGGTGCTACGCCCCTGCATCTCTTAGTAGTCAGTGTGTGCTTGTAAGTGTGGAGTATAGAGGTTATGAGAATGATTTCATGGGGTGAACCAGCGGATCTGCTCACGGGCGCTATGTATGCAGCGCAAGTCGCTAGTGCAAGTGCACCGCTGTGCCGCGCGTCATCGACTTCGCTAACGCAACTCAACTGATGATGTGATAACATACCCTCAACATAAGTGCCAACCTTTGCAAACCTGACATCGGGACAATGACATACCTAGGTATCCTAGGTATGAAAATGTGTGTAGATGAGGCATGCCACAAATGCACCTTTGGGTGCCTAGTACCACCATGCGATAACGGGGTGGTCCCGACCAAATCGGGATGGTTGGAAGGTATGCCTCTACGGAGATCACACAATATTCTAAAGTCATCCTGATCCATTGATGCAACTTACTATTTACTACAAGTACTACGACATTCCCTCACAGTATTTATACACACATTATACAATACTCCATCCATACTTGTATCCCAACTAGTCTCCCTGCCTACCCGCCTATAGAGTAGCAGACGCAGTTTTTGAGTGGATAGCAATCAACACAAAGACATGGCATGCATGCTGGATGCCCTTAGCCAGCCACCACACATGCAAGCAGCGCAGTGACACGGCATACAAGTGAGTACCGTATTTCCCCGATTATAAGTCGCACCCCCATTTTCAGGTTTGAGCAATGTTGTTGCGATATATTCACTTCAGTAGTAAGTCACGCTCGATTGTAAGTCACACCCCCTGTTTTACCCTGAATTTTAGTGTAAAAAGGTGCGACTTATAATCGGGGAAATACGGTACTGTACTGCTATAGTCTGGTTACACTTACCTTGGTCAGGTGATACATTTTGTCATCATTTTCCACCAACCGAAGCTGCAGAACTGCAAGCGGTGGTAGTGAACACATTGTCAAGGAGCCTTGCAAGAGTTCTCATTGGAATCATCACGACGGCTCCCTCTATTTAATAATAATAAATTAATAATAATAAACACAGCTCGCATCTTCCCTGAACCTGTTAGACAGGAGCAGAGTCGACGCATCTGTCAACAGATTTATCATCCACATAATACCCATAATACCCTAAAGCTCTGCGCATACAAATACCAAGACCTAGTCGGACACGGGGCCCACTGGAGACAGTCCCGGTAATCCCATCCAGCGGCTCTCCATCGCCAACACAGCACAGTCACAGCAAATCCCACCCAGCAATACACCAAGACCAACTGAGCCCCAGCAGCCCCACCCTGCAGTACACCAAGACTAGCTGAGCCCATTCCCAGCAATCCGGTAAAGCAGCACTACAAGGATACTGGTAATAAGATGCTTGACTTGTTCATATCTGGATGGAGTGATGAGAGGCTCCTGTTGGGAAATTGCTTTAAGTAATACGTCCACATTGTCTCTGGTCAAACAGACACAGACACAGACACAGACACACACACACACACACACACACACACACACACACACACACACACAGACAGACAGACACACACACACACACAGACACACACACACACACACACAAAATATAAAGAGTACAGAAAAAATTGTATTAGCAATGGAAAACGCCTGTGGTGTGTGTGTGTGTGTTTTATGTGCGCAACAAGGGTGACTTCAATGCTAAACAAAATGGGGATTTCCTACCTGGCTGCCTGTTACAGTCTCCCTTGGGGCAAGGCTGATTTACACATGCTCACGTAAGGTATCCCTGGTCTGAGCGTGCTCGCGCTCCGGCAGCAGGGCAAGGACATGTTCACGATTGCCTGTTGCGTGGACCACGCATCATGCAGAAATTCCAAATTGGGGATCATCAGCTTGGGTACTATAATTTCAATTTGTCTCACTGGCAGGGTAAGGTTGGCAGTTTTTGAGCAATTCGACAAAAGGTGTGTGAACACTGTGATATAGGTATTGATGGACTTTGGGCAACCAGGCTACTTCTAGTGTGTAACGGGCGTTGACTCTTTTGAGACTGAGTACAGGCACTGGTGTGAAGAGTCCAGGGTCCTAGTAGTGATTGTCATCCAAGAATTGGTGGAACTCACTCTGGAGAAAGATACAGAAGATCAATTGAGCGTTGCTTCACCAACCCACGAGATTCAAATTCCAAGATGATACCTACATCAAGGGTACACAGTATTACACACACACACACACACACATGACTGTACTGAATCACTGCTCTGCAAGGCTGTACTGCCTAATGTACATACACGTACACGCACATCATGTGACAGATTCAAAAATGCATCCAACCCGGCACCCCAGAGCAAGTTGTAAAAGTAGGGGTGTCATCAAGTAGAAGGGTACCCGTGCTACCCGTAATTGCAGCGGGTATTCGGGTAGCTGTTTGGTGCTGAGAACCCAACCGGAGAGTTGGAGTACGGTGTTTTTGCAACGGTGCATGTAAAACTAAAAGGCACGGGTACGTGCTTACTGTACACTTTCTATGTAGTGCAAGTGCACACTCACTGTACAAACTATGTCAAAAATACTCGATAGGGTACCCGGGCCACCCGGATAAAAATACCCGGACCTGTTACCCGACCAAACCCCTACCCGTTGCAGCCCTAGTAAAAAGTAATTCAGCAGCAGTGCGAGCATCATAATTATGGACACCTGGTTTGCTGATACACTGCACTGGCATTACAAAATCTGCTCAGACGGGGGCTACCGGGCGCCGAAGAACAGAGCACCGAGGAACGCGCAGCCTGGAATCTCACAAATCACAGGCATACCAGTGACTCAACTGTGAATAGACTGTAACACATGAAAATAAGAACAGTATAGGCTACGAGTAGGCTGACCCCCCACCCACCCCAACCCCCCCCCCCCCCCCCCCCCCCCCCCACTCCCACCCGCCCCAGTTCCTCAGCACCCGGCAGTACTGCAGACTGCAGCTAGCACCTAACGGGTTACCTGGCGGGTAGTAGCGCAGTAAGAACTTCTTTAGCTTCATTGCTTGCCCTTTACTGCCTGCTGCTGTTGATGAGGATGATGATGAGGATGATGATGAGGATAAGGAGGAGGAGGATGCTGCTACTGCTGCAATGTGAACTGCACTACACTATGGGATAGTTAACATTGGGTGCAATACAACACTCAGCAGGTGTGTCGTTGGTGAGTTTACAACCTGACGGCCAGTGGGTCAAATAACCGGAATGACGTCAGCCAGTCAGTTGGTCAGTTTCTTGCTACGCGCAAGCACAGCCTTGCTGTCTGTACTTGAAGTATACTTGCTGTAAGGCTGTCTGTGGTAAGGTGAGAGAAAGAGAATGGGCGAGAGGGAGGGAGTGAGTAAGCTACATTTCTAAAGACAGACAAGTTGAGGGAGGGAGAGAGAGAGACACACACACGCACACGCGCGCGCGCGCACGCGCACACACAGAAGAGGGGAGAGAGCAGCGGTCACTCGCCTGCTTATGAAATTGTTATGCCCATCCACTGATATGGTCACTCACTCAGTCATGCAGCCAGCAAAAACTTAAAATGTACCGTGGGTAGCATGCAATGTGCGCTACCCTCAATTCCAACTGGAGCAGCAGGCAGTGCAGAAGACGAGGGACAAGGATTTATTGGCCACTTCATTGCTTGCAGAAGGCATAATACACCATCAAAAGCTTGAAAAGATTTTATTTTTCATGCGACGCGATGAATGAAGAGCAAGAAAACGCTCCGCTAGCGCTGCAGACGGTCGGTGGCACCGCTACCATCCTTACCTTCTGATTTTCTGCGTTGGTGGACACTGCCAGAACTGTGAGCAAAGGGCTAGTTTTCCTTGACCTGCTCGACTAGAAGTAGAACCAAGACTGGGAGAATCGACTGTTTCAAAATCGTTTCCCAACGAAATGACTTGACCATGAGAACTACTGTCTTCGCGGTCTTTCAGTTCATTTAGCGCCTGCAAGTGCAAGGCTCAATCATGCACCACGCACGGCACTATGTAGCGCGGTCCTGCATGCACTGACAGTGACACTGTGACAGTGAGTCTGAGTGAGTGTGACCTGGTGACACTGACAGTCACACCATGCCATCCATTACCATGATTACATGCCATGGATACAGCATGATTGTACAGCCTCTACTGCCAGTACTCATGCCAGTCATGGTACTGGCTCTAGCCTAGTCTAGCTCTAGTCTAGGCTCTACATCAGTCCATGTAGCCCCGCCTAGCTAGCGGCCTGGTTTGCGGTCTGGTCTGGTCTGCGCTAGGCCTTGACAGATTATGCTAATATTTTCGTGAAATTATGCTTTTCGCATTGCTGAAAAAATTGCAGAATTATGCTATTTTTATGCTAAAAGTTATCATATTATGCCGCATTATGCTCACATATGCTGCTAATGTACATGTATAATGGTTCCGTGCAAAATAAAAGGCGAATATTTTTGTAGAGGGCGTTGTACTGTAGTAGCAAAAGTTCAACGGGATCAACGCACCGTCCGACCTAGCTACGACCGTCACCCTGGTCACTGATTGTAGTGGACTGGACATGTTCTAATAATAATAATCTTTACTCAGTTTCAGGATTACCCTCTCAAGGGAGTCGTAAACCTACGACTTCCTGGTGCGTCTACTTGTACTTGTACTTGTAGAACATGTACAACTGCATGAAATAATTAATTTGATGCGAACAGGCGGATTATTCCAATTTTATGCGATTCGTATGCAGTTTGCATCGAATTATGCGATTATTCGATTTTGGTAGGAATTATGCGAAAAATTGTGCTAGCATAATCTGTCAAGGCCTACTGCGCGCAGAACCTGACTCCAGAAAGACAAGACTTGTCTTAGTGGTGAAAATCAGCTAACACAAAATATGAACAGAAACCAAAGAAACCAAAGGAAAAAAGAACAAACCACAACACAACATGGTATAACAACAGCAGTAGTGTTCTCATCAAGGTCTCCTTCTTCTCCAGCCTCCAAACAAATCAAGCAGTCACCAGCACCTCCAGAGCTCCAAATTCTCCAACTGACCCCCACCAGCGCATGATGATTATGATCCCAGGGACAGACGAATACTATCAAGTGCTTGACTTTCAATGTTCACCAGAGTTACGAAACCGCAACTGCTCGTTCTTCTGTCTGTGACTTTCAATGTTCTGATCTTTCCTAGGCTTTTCCTTTTTCCATCTGGACTCCTCTTTGGTTTTCCTTTTTCCATCTGGACTCCTCTTTGGTTTTCCTTTTTCCATCTGGACTCCTCTTTGGTTTTCCTTTTTCTCTCTAGCTGTTCTCTTGTACATGTACCTTCTTGCCATTATCCACTGATGACTTATGAAGTTATGTGTAGTGCTAGACTTGTTAGAGGTAGACTTGTCTGTAGTCTGTACAGGTCAGTTACCATGGTTACCAGTACAGTAGTTACACCAGTCACAGGTCAGTACTACAGTACTACACGTCTACAGTACTACAGTACTACAGTACTACAGTACAGTACTACAGACTAGTCATCGTGTGGAAATGTAGATTCAGCTTTTCTTCTTCCTACATACTGATACACTGTACATTACACGTCGTATACATGTAGGCTATAGCTTGTGTGTTTCTGAACATTCAAGTGATGCTAACGCGGATCCCGCGAATATTATTATTATACATGTACACGTAGAATCTACGTTGGTCATGTAGCAGGTCGTATATCCTCTCACCAAACCACCAAGCTAAACTAACTAACTCAGTGTAGTAGTAACATGGTAACTGCACGGACTGCGTGGCCAGGTGACTAGCTCTGCGCTGAGCATGAGGAGTGAGAATGCGATACCAGTTACCACGCGTAGCGCCACTGCACGCATGATGGCCACTGCATGTACTGGTTATGCTGGCAGTGGCACGGATATCATAGTGAACAGTAAGCCTAATACTTGTTACGCGTATACGTCGTTGAACATGATGTATACAGCAATCAGGATGCACGCATGATGGCGTGTGATGCTGATCGTGATGATGTGGATGAGAAAGTAGCGACGATGCCGAGGCTCACTGCGTCCGGCCCGCACAGTTCAAACCGAAGAAGGTGTGAAGGAGACAATAATTGATATTTTCAACTTTGATTCTGATGCGAATAACTTTCTAGCTGAGCTCAGCACGGCTGAAGAAGAGCGAATACATTATCGAGTTCGTCCTCAAGCCTCTCCGTATCCAGGTCACGAGAACAATCGATTACGACGGCGTGCTGTGAGATTTGGAGACGAACCGCGTTGGACATCGCCAACATTTACTTCAGGCCAAAATAATCAACTAGCCAGTCCACCGAAACCGAAAAGGAAAGAGACGGCATCGAAAGCCGCTCCAACTCACAACAACTCTGACATTCCAGCGCCAGCGGAGAAGCACAGGAAGACCGCAAACCCTGCTCGAGAGGCGCCTCGGCTTCTTAGTACGTGTGCCATGGCTAACGGTCCACCGTCGGAGCATAGACAATATCCCTACCCCAATGCGTATGCTGAATCGGCGAAGTGGCTGCGGCAGCGGACCGGTGATCATGCATTCACCAATCACCTACTGGAGTGCAAGAAATCCCACGAAGGAGATGTGGACTTTCGGGGTCGTCCGCCCATCCCAGACGATCACCACGGGGTGACAGTAACGTATCCACGCCATGCTGAGACACTCGCGTCGCTTGGCTTGGACCCACTACCCGGGGAAGGCGAGCATGCACAGAGGAGGCCAGTTGCATATAGGCCGCCAACACCGTATCAACACAAACCCACAGCAAACGACTTTGGCTGGTCGGAGGAAGAGCGAATGGCACCACCTGAGCCTCAACAACCGCAGCCTATTATCAAAAAGCCGAGAGATGCCGAGGCGGTGAACAGGCACCGCTTCGTCAGCGCTCCCGTCCGCCCTAGCACTGGCAAAGTCGTACTGGAGCGGAGGAAACCCGGCACAGCCACCAGCTCCAGCATCGGACAGCCGGCGAGAGAGCCGCGACATGTCCGATTCAGGCTGACACCAGAGGTGCATACATTCGACGGAGCATCGGAAACCCAACAAATTAATGACATGCATGACAGGGCAGAGGAGAGTATCGCTGGCCACAGTGGACTGAGTGGATGGTCACCAACACTGACTTCTTCTTCTCCTACTTCGAGAAGTGCCGGTATATACGCAGAGCCACAAGTAAGCATGGAGACGAAGACGGCGTTGCAGCACACTGCGGCCGGTCGGGCCAGTCGGGGTCAGTTAGAGAGGACGGCATCATCGTCCAAGCCCCACAATACCAGCAGGGATGTACTGACAACAGCACCAAGAGAGGGCCATTATCACCCATGGCCGGCGAGGGAAGGCGAGCCCGAGGTCCACAGGGAACTGTTCGGCGGTGGGTCGCTTGCCCCTTTCCAAAATGGCAAGGGACTGCGACAGTGGGCACACGACCTGTTTGAGAGGAACTACAAGCAGAGGTTCACGCTCAAGCTGGATCATGAGCTAAGGGTGACGCGTGGCCAAGCAACACACAGCTACTTTGAAGGTGTGATGGTCGGTGATACACGGGACGGGCCTGGCCTGGATATCACAGACCGTGGAGATGTGAGTGTTAAAGTATAGTAAAGATTACCATACTGCAGGGTGCTAGCCAAAAGAGGGTAGGGTGTGCAGCCCCCACCCTACTCTGATTGAGCCCCCCCCCCCCCCCATGTGAAAAAGTGGCGCCCCTGCCCATTTGCCGATTATTGTGCTTTTTTCCAGGCCGTTCAATAATGAAAATGCAGTCGATAGTCGGTAACAGACTGTTCTTAAAGGCACACTTTTCTGGGCTGAAGTCGAGTTACTTTGCATTTTAGGTGGCAAGACAATTTCGGAAAATGGAAAAATGGGTTACGGGGTGACTGTTTCCTCTGTGCCCCCCCCCCCCCCCCCCCCCCCCCCCTACTTTCTAACCTGGCTAGAACTGTGACATGCATGTGATTGCACCCCACTGATGTACATGCAGCTGGCCAACATTATACAGAGTTCTGAACTTGTTGCCTGATGATTGCGAAAGAATGAAACTTGTTAAAGAGGGTAGACTTAAAAGTAGCGACAAACAGGCCTTGCTTGCCTTGCTTGTTGTTCCGTGTATTACGCTCTGCCTCCGCCGCGATGTTGAGCACGGTCAGCACACTGGGTGCATCCTCCGGTAGAGTTCTGAACTCAACAGGAGATTGTGAGATAAAACACAAAGGCTTGATGCTAAATCAAACGGTACTACGCTGTGTAAGTGAGTTCCTCTGTACTTTGTCGTGATCAGGTTGGATCCAATTTGACCCGGAAGTCGGTTTTTTATTGACTTCTGAAACCATTGCTTTCAGTGCTATACTGCACTGCACGGTACTGCACTGCAGTGCAGGGTATAGCACTGCCCTGCACTGCACTACAGGGTGTCACACTACACTACAGGGTGCTCCATAGCAACAGTCATAATTATACCAGTATGTAGAAATCACTGTCAAATCTCTCCGCTCTTTTCTGTGTGTTCTTCCGACAGATTTTCTTGGGCCAGTATAAGAAGGGCAGGCGCACAGGTGTCGGTATGTATGTGTGGGTGGACACAAACACGGCTTTCCTTGGACAGTACCACGACAAGAGTAGAACTGGCAGGGGAGTTCGCTGGGATCACAATCGACCACATCTCTTCCAGGTAGGCGAACAGCAGATAGAGTGCAGCAGAGTCCCCCTCCCCCTCCGCCAAGTATTCAGTTCTAAAACTGGAAAAACTTGACGGTAACTGAGATAATCGGTGGGTATTGTACCATTGTAACTGTTATTGCTGTCTCTCTCTCTATCTATCTATCTATCTTATGATCTATCTATCTGTCTATCTATCTATCTATCTATCTATCTATCTATCCATCTCCTCCTCCCTCCCTCTCTCTCTCTCTCTCTCTCTCTCTCTCTCTCTCTCTCTCTATCTATCTATCTATCTATCTATCTCTCTATCTATCTATCTAGCTCTCTCTCTCTTTCTAACTATCTATATATCTACCTCTCTCTCACGTCTTTCTCTTGTTTCTGCTGCTACGGGTGCTGCTGCTGTTGCATGTGCCTGTGTCAGGGAGAGTTCACACGTGACCAAGCAATGGGACCTGGAGTAGGTACATACGGGACTGGACGGCAGGATGCCGGTGTGTGGCAAGGCGACATGCTGGAAGAACTAGAGTTCCCAGTGGCCACACAGCTTATCCATCTACCACTGGCCAACATGAAAGGTAGAAAGTGCACCGGCTGTCACCTCGATGACATCACAACGAACGACAAGATGATTGAGGAGATGACGACCGTGTTTGAAAAGTTTCAGCCGCAACAGCTGACGTCCATCCTGGTAGTGGATATGCTCCGAGAACGATTTGGAGACATAGCAACAGCCATTGAAATATGCCCAACGCATTCTAACTACTGCCTGAAGTATAAGCCCTACGATAAGGACCCATTGGAAGGGATTACGAATCCAGACAACCTGCACGAGCTTCGCAATAAGATTAATGCCCAGCGGAATCGACAGGCGTCAGCCGGCGATATAGACGTGGCCGGAGAGCGTTGGTATCGGGCCGAGAACGGCTCAGTGGACTCACATCACTATTGGGACATCAGCAGGCAATGGTCACCAGCCGATTATGTTAAAGAAGTGTGGCGCATGAAGATGGGGGATCGATACAGATGGAAAAAATTTAAATTTGACACTGCGGTCCAACCCGAGTGTAAACGGCGTGGTAAAATTCCAGGCACGGACGATGCCAAGAAAGAACTGCGCCTCCGTCCTGAGCGCTTCAAGTTCTTCATCGACTCTCCGGCACGCTTGGTTGTGGACGGCTTTGTACTGGAGCACGGTCGCCCTGCACCGCCTGGTCCATTGGTGATGGCTGCTGTTGACTTCCTGCTCTCTGCGTGGAATGGATTCGGAGTTCAGCTACAGAAGTGGCTTGATTATCGGCTGGTTTGTGCGGAAGTCATTGATCGTCACAACCATGCCGCACTATTCCTTGCTAGCGTAAGTCACAACCAATAATTACATCATAGCCACCGGTCACCGGAAGTACGTCAATTTATCCTTTCCCTAGGAGCAATACAACACACACCGTCACATTATGTACCATGATCATGTATACCGTATGCCTCTATTGGTTACTTCATTAATCTTCAATGCAAGTACTGACAGAGGTACCTTTGCCTCATAGTCACTCATTAGCGAAATGCAACACGTTTGTAGAAAACCTCTCATGTGGTGCTGTGTGTGTGTGTGGGCATGTGCTTGTGTGTTTGTGTCTGTGTTTATGTCTCTGCTTGTTTCTGTGTGTGGGTGCACGCGTGTGTGGGCGTGTCTGTTCCTGTAAGCAGGTACGCGGTCATCTACACTGTGTGCAAACTCTGCTGCTGAAAGGAGCAAAGGTCAACCGGGTAACTCTTGCCGATATGACCCCGTTTTCTGCCACGTTTCACGTCATGACGTGCCTGAACGGGTTTGTGACACGCGGATCGCCACTGGGCATGGACGGGGATTCCCCGTTGAGATACATACCCCATGCGCTGGGTGGTAATGGATTCCGACGACCTCCGTCCTCTATCCCCAATGACAAGTCCATCGCCATAGATACGAGCCGCGGCGAGATACCGGCCTACAAATCGGACACGGGAGAGCCGTATTCCTGGGACACGACCGACTACATCATCAATGCCGATGAGCTGGCTCTGGTGCACTTACCGGGATACGCGCGACTGATGGGGAAATCCCCAGACACTGTCCGAAAGAAGATGGCCGAAGCCAAGGAGAAACAAATCATGGAGGAGGAGTATGCAAGGAAAAGCGAACAGAAGCTAGAACGGGAGACGCAGCCACCGAAACCTGCTAAGCCCAGTAAAGCGCTTAGAGCTAGTAAGGTTAAAAAGTCGTATAAGAAGAGTAGGAAGGACCCCGTTGAGGAGAAGAAGGTGCCAAAGAAGGTTGAGCTGGCCCCCCGGAAGATCACCGTTGACGATGTGAAAAGACACAATCCCCGTCGTCGTATACCCAGCTGGGATCGTTGGGCATTGGAAAGCGATAGTGATGATCACCTGCCGACCAAGTCACCCGGCGATAAATACCTCAGACTGGTATGCAGCTCAAGGACAGTTCCGAGAGAGTTTGCTGGCAGGTAATGTGCGAGGCGGTGTGTTGCTCGCTTAACTAGCCTATACAGCATGGCATTCCTATACATGTATGTGTCGGGGGCACACACGCAGAATCTCTGCCTGTTTGAGCCAGTGCTGGGTCTGCACTGAGCATGTGTATGTGTATTTGTCACAGGGGGCTTGAAATCCACCAACAGCATGAACGGCAGAGTGAAGGATTGAATGGAGAGGGGGGGGGGGGGGGGGGGCAGTACTTACTCCTGTATCGCCATGTTTCTCTGCATGTACAGACAGTGCACACATGTACAGTATTCTTAGACTGCATTACACACTTCACAAACCCAGGGGAATACCCGGGGGGGGGGGGGGGGTTCAAGGGGTGTTGATGTCCCCCCCCCCACAGATTCTAGCCTCGCACTGCACCTGCATAGCATACGTATAGAGTACCGATATCGTGATATCTACCCACCGCACGGTTACATTCATGCCGATGTACCCCCCCCCCCCCCTCTGAAGAACCCTGCGTACGCCCCTGAAACCTGAATCGTTGTGCTGCATCTCTAATCTCAGATATTATAGATAGGGACACATGTGACTATTTGATTGCATTGACATACTCATGGCTCTGTTTCTCTCCTCCTCGTCCTCTCTTCATGATCACGTTGACGGTGGTGCTGACAGTCAAAAGCAGAGGTTGAAGTGGTGCGTTGACTTGCTGCTGTTGCGTAACGCAGACGTGACCCTTGTCCAGCAGCCGGAACCTGTTGTGATGTGTGCTATCAAGTCTGAAGACACGGCCATTGTGCGACTGGTGGTGGCAAAGGGAGCTGATTGTGATTCGCAGTTGTCTCCTGACGTAAGCAACAGGGAAGGACCTGTGGGTACATATGGTGTGCATAACCCAAAGGCAACAACTACACTCATGGAAGATTTGCATTGCTATAATTAATTATAGTTTTAATATAGAGCATTTCAAGTGCAGTCCTTACTAGAGAAATCCAGCCTCGTGAATATCGTAACACTGGGGGCTCCTCGACCCTAGCACCACACAAACATACACACACACACACACACACCACACACACACACACACACACACACACACACACACCACACACACACACACACCACACACACACACACACACACACCACACAGGCACTCTGCACACTTGAGCATGGTACTAGGTTATTCATGAGGTCGCATTTCTCTGGTCAGAACTGTACTTTTCCCGGTGTATATCTAGATGTTCCCCTCTATAGTCAGTGGCTATTACCCAGAGGGGGAGTTGTGGATGTAGGACATTGGCTGACCCAACAGCTAGGCGAGTCATTTTCTTCCAGCTGTTTCTCTCCGTCGTCTTTCTGAAGAGACAGTGTGAGTAAATTGGTAGCAGTGAAAAATGCAAATACAACTCTATGTGTAGGTGTGTCTGTCGGTCTGTGTGCATGCATGCATGCGTGCATGTGTGTGTGCGTGTGTGTATGCACGTGTACACACATGCGTATCTCGCTGTGCACAGAATGGTGACATCACCGCCATGCACTACGCAGCCAATATGAACACAGCATTTGGCTGCAATATCCTCTGGAACCTGCTGCAGTCCGGGTATGACCCAAACTGCAAAACCGAGTACAGCCCTATCTGCAGGAGAGAGACGGACAAACAGGCGGAAGCACGGATGAGAAAGTTACACAACGCTTCAGTAGATCATGTTCATGTGGCTGTGCTGGACCCTTGTGATTGGAGTGACATAGAGAAGGTCAGCGAGCGGCGTATGCCAATGGACACTGCACTGATGGCAGTACCACGCGGTTGGACACCGCTGCATCTAGCATGTGCTCACCGACACAGGAATAAGTGGCCAGTAAGTGTTCGGCTTCATATCTGATACCAATAGCAGGATCACTGGAAGCAGTTTTTTATTGGTCCGGTAGTTTCAGTGCCTTTCATACTGTTTATGATATGGTGGGTACACATGCCAGTTTGTGTATGATATGGCGGGTACACATGACCTCCATAGTATTAGACATGTGTTGGTTGTTAAAATGTTGGTCCAGTGATAACCTGATCAACCGAACCGGCTCCGGCAGCTCTGAATAGGTATCATGTGCAGGGGTGTCACTCACGGTATGACCAGCAAGACCATGGTCGTACCACTTTTCGTCCAGTACGGTCCACCCAGAGTGCCTGTAGAGCGCCGAAACGTGCCCTGTTAGCCGAAAAATCGTTTTTTTTCAGGGAGGGGGACCCAGGTCATACCGGTACAGACACCACTCCCCATTGCCTTGTGACGCTACTGATGTGATAAGGGTTATGTGACTCTTGGTCATAAGCCATTCTGTGCTATGGAGAGTTCTTGTAACGGTATCGTTGAATCCATGTTGAATCTGGCTTTCAAGTCATGCACTCACTGGCAGTATAGTGTACCAAGCTGCATGGATGTATGGACGCCGGGCGGTAACAAGAATCCTAGAAGCCTCGAGTGAGATGTGGAGCAAGGATAGGCTTTGGTACTAGCCCATCGTGTGAAGTTCCTTTCGGTATTTGGTTGCACAAATGTACTCTCTTCACTCTCTCTCTCACTCTCTCTCTCTCTCTCTCTCCCTCTCTCTCTCTCTTTCCCTGTCTCACTCTCTCCCTCTCTCTCTCTCTCTCTCTCTCTCTCTCTCTCTCTCTCTCTCTCTCTCTCTCTCTCTCTCTCTCTCTCTCTCTCTCTCTCTCTCTCCCTCTCTCTCTTTCTCTCTCTCTCTTTCCCGTTCTCAATCGCTCTCGCTCCTTATCCATCTGGTGGTCCAGTACGCTCTAAAGATGGTGAAGGACCTGCTAAAGCACGGTGCCTGTCCAGACGCGCTAACTGATTCGGGACATTCACCTCTCTCGCTGGCTCTGAACCGCGGCAATGATGGGGTAAGGCAATGATGGGGTAAGGCAATGATGGGGTAAGGCAATGATGGGGTAAGGCAATGATGGGGTAAGGCAATGATGGGGTAAGGCAATGATGGGGTAAGGCAATGATGGGGTAAGGCAATGATGGGGAAGGCAATGATGGGGTAAGGCAATGATGGGGTAAGGCAATGATGGGGTAAGGCAATGATGGGGTAAGGCAATGATGGGTAAGGCAATGACTCCGGGGTAAGGCAATGACTCCGGGGTAAGGCAATGACTCCGGGGTAAGGCAATGACTCCGGGGTAAGGCAATGACTCCGGGGTAAGGCAATGACTCCGGGGTAAGGCAATGACTCCGGGGTAAGGCAATGATGGGGTAAGGCAATGATGGGGTAAGGCAATGATGGGGTAAGGCAATGACTCCGGGGTAAGGCAATGATGGGGTAAGGCAATGATGGGGTAAGGCAATGATGGGGTAAGGCAATGATGGGGTAAGGCAATGATGGGGTAAGGCAATGATGGGGTAAGGCAATGATGGGGTAAGGCAATGATGGGGTAAGGCAATGATGGGGTAAGGCAATGATGGGGAAGGCAATGATGGGGTAAGGCAATGATGGGGTAAGGCAATGATGGGGTAAGGCAATGATGGGGTAAGGCAATGATGGGTAAGGCAATGACTCCGGGGTAAGGCAATGACTCCGGGGTAAGGCAATGACTCCGGGGTAAGGCAATGACTCCGGGGTAAGGCAATGACTCCGGGGTAAGGCAATGACTCCGGGGTAAGGCAATGACTCCGGGGTAAGGCAATGACTCCGGGGTAAGGCAATGACTCCGGGGTAAGGCAATGACTCCGGGGTAAGGCAATGATGGGGTAAGGCAATGATGGGGTAAGGCAATGATGGGGTAAGGCAATGATGGGGTAAGGCAATGATGGGGTAAGGCAATGATGGGGTAAGGCAATGATGGGGTAAGGCAATGATGGGGTAAGGCAATGATGGGGTAAGGCAATGATGGGGTAAGGCAATGATGGGGTAAGGCAATGATGGGGTAAGGCCCACTAACGGTATACAGTCATGTACTTTGAAGGTCTGTGCAGAATGACAAAATACTCTCCAATACTTAGGTTTTTGTACTGTACTGGAGCCCTGGCGGGGCTGTCAATGAAGCTACAATTGCGGCATTTGGAAGCCTTGGAAGGCAGAAACCCCACTTCAGGGCATCGATTTTAGATTCTATAATTTGTTGTAGATCTGGTGTGGCAGCTACCACCGTTAGCCATGCTTAGGGCCGGGTTCCACTGCATGCGACTCTGCCACTCCGCTGCACGTCATCCGCGGCTTGAAACGTCATCATTACCATAGTGACCGCGGCTCGAGCTAGTGCAGTAGTGGAACCCAGTCTTTATGGCGTCACTCTGTTGTTGCTGTTGCTGCTGTTGCCGTTGCTGCCTCTTCTGCTGTTCCTGTGTGTAGATTGCATTTGCTCTCCTGGAAGGCGGTGCTTTACCTAACCTTCGACTCGGCACCGGTATCTGCAGTGCCATCTGTCAACTGATGACCGGACCCAGCCTCAGAACACGCTCTAACAGCCAAGTGGACAAAGTGGTAATGCCCGGCAACAGTCTTGTGTGCAATGCAGTGTGTGTTGCATACTGCATACTGCATACTGCATACTGCATGATACTGCACACTGCATGCTGCATATTGCACAATGCACACACTGCACACTTACAGGAACCATGTTGCCTGTTGTCCTCCTCAGCAGTGGTCCAGACATGTAACCATAGTGGCAGTGAACATAGTTATCAGATCAGAGGCATTCAGAGGCATTCAGAGGCATTCAGAGGCATTCAGAGGCATTCAGAGGCATTCAGAGGCATTCAGAGGCATTCAGAGGCATTCAGAGGCATTCAGAGGCATTCAGAGGCATTCAGAGGCATTCAGAGGCATTCAGAGGCATTCAGAGGCATTCAGAGGCATTCAGAGGCATTCAGAGGCATTCAGAGGCATTCAGAGGCATTCAGAGGCATTCAGAGGCATTCAGAGGCATTCAGAGGCATTCAGAGGCATTCAGAGGCATTCAGAGGCATTCAGAGGCATTCAGAGGCATTCAGAGGCATTCAGAGGCATTCAGAGGCATTCAGAGGCATTCAGAGGCATTCAGAGGCATTCAGAGGCATTCAGAGGCATTCAGAGGCATTCAGAGGCATTCAGAGGCATTCAGAGGCATTCAGAGGCATTCAGAGGCATTCAGAGGCATTCAGAGGCATTCAGAGGCATTCAGAGGCATTCAGAGGCATTCAGAGGCATTCAGAGGCATTCAGAGGCATTCAGAGGCATTCAGAGGCATTCAGAGGCATTCAGAGGCATTCAGAGGCATTCAGAGGCATTCAGAGGCATTCAGAGGCATTCAGAGGCATTCAGAGGCATTCAGAGGCATTCAGAGGCATTCAGAGGCATTCAGAGGCATTCAGAGGCATTCAGAGGCATTCAGAGGCATTCAGAGGCATTCAGAGGCATTCAGAGGCATTCAGAGGCATTCAGAGGCATTCAGAGGCATTCAGAGGCATTCAGAGGCATTCAGAGGCATTCAGAGGCATTCAGAGGCATTCAGAGGCATTCAGAGGCATTCAGAGGCATTCAGAGGCATTCAGAGGCATTCAGAGGCATTCAGAGGCATTCAGAGGCATTCAGAGGCATTCAGAGGCATTCAGAGGCATTCAGAGGCATTCAGAGGCATTCAGAGGCATTCAGAGGCATTCAGAGGCATTCAGAGGCATTCAGAGGCATTCAGAGGCATTCAGAGGCATTCAGAGGCATTCAGAGGCATTCAGAGGCATTCAGAGGCATTCAGAGGCATTCAGAGGCATTCAGAGGCATTCAGAGGCATTCAGAGGCATTCAGAGGCATTCAGAGGCATTCAGAGGCATTCAGAGGCATTCAGAGGCATTCAGAGGCATTCAGAGGCATTCAGAGGCATTCAGAGGCATTCAGAGGCATTCAGAGGCATTCAGAGGCATTCAGAGGCATTCAGAGGCATTCAGAGGCATTCAGAGGCATTCAGAGGCATTCAGAGGCATTCAGAGGCATTCAGAGGCATTCAGAGGCATTCAGAGGCATTCAGAGGCATTCAGAGGCATTCAGAGGCATTCAGAGGCATTCAGAGGCATTCAGAGGCATTCAGAGGCATTCAGAGGCATTCAGAGGCATTCAGAGGCATTCAGAGGCATTCAGAGGCATTCAGAGGCATTCAGAGGCATTCAGAGGCATTCAGAGGCATTCAGAGGCATTCAGAGGCATTCAGAGGCATTCAGAGGCATTCAGAGGCATTCAGAGGCATTCAGAGGCATTCAGAGGCATTCAGAGGCATTCAGAGGCATTCAGAGGCATTCAGAGGCATTCAGAGGCATTCAGAGGCATTCAGAGGCATTCAGAGGCATTCAGAGGCATTCAGAGGCATTCAGAGGCATTCAGAGGCATTCAGAGGCATTCAGAGGCATTCAGAGGCATTCAGAGGCATTCAGAGGCATTCAGAGGCATTCAGAGGCATTCAGAGGCATTCAGAGGCATTCAGAGGCATTCAGAGGCATTCAGAGGCATTCAGAGGCATTCAGAGGCATTCAGAGGCATTCAGAGGCATTCAGAGGCATTCAGAGGCATTCAGAGGCATTCAGAGGCATTCAGAGGCATTCAGAGGCATTCAGAGGCATTCAGAGGCATTCAGAGGCATTCAGAGGCATTCAGAGGCATTCAGAGGCATTCAGAGGCATTCAGAGGCATTCAGAGGCATTCAGAGGCATTCAGAGGCATTCAGAGGCATTCAGAGGCATTCAGAGGCATTCAGAGGCATTCAGAGGCATTCAGAGGCATTCAGAGGCATTCAGAGGCATTCAGAGGCATTCAGAGGCATTCAGAGGCATTCAGAGGCATTCAGAGGCATTCAGAGGCATTCAGAGGCATTCAGAGGCATTCAGAGGCATTCAGAGGCATTCAGAGGCATTCAGAGGCATTCAGAGGCATTCAGAGGCATTCAGAGGCATTCAGAGGCATTCAGAGGCATTCAGAGGCATTCAGAGGCATTCAGAGGCATTCAGAGGCATTCAGAGGCATTCAGAGGCATTCAGAGGCATTCAGAGGCATTCAGAGGCATTCAGAGGCATTCAGAGGCATTCAGAGGCATTCAGAGGCATTCAGAGGCATTCAGAGGCATTCAGAGGCATTCAGAGGCATTCAGAGGCATTCAGAGGCATTCAGAGGCATTCAGAGGCATTCAGAGGCATTCAGAGGCATTCAGAGGCATTCAGAGGCATTCAGAGGCATTCAGAGGCATTCAGAGGCATTCAGAGGCATTCAGAGGCATTCAGAGGCATTCAGAGGCATTCAGAGGCATTCAGAGGCATTCAGAGGCATTCAGAGGCATTCAGAGGCATTCAGAGGCATTCAGAGGCATTCAGAGGCATTCAGAGGCATTCAGAGGCATTCAGAGGCATTCAGAGGCATTCAGAGGCATTCAGAGGCATTCAGAGGCATTCAGAGGCATTCAGAGGCATTCAGAGGCATTCAGAGGCATTCAGAGGCATTCAGAGGCATTCAGAGGCATTCAGAGGCATTCAGAGGCATTCAGAGGCATTCAGAGGCATTCAGAGGCATTCAGAGGCATTTCCCTATGCCAACAGGCATGTAACACACCCTATGCCTTGAAACATCTGCATGTTTGTTTAGTGCACCAGTGACTGTGTGTACATGTGTATGTGTATGACCAACAGTACATAACCCCCTCTACTCTTGGTATGACTAAATGTGTATGTGCTGCTTACAGATGAACCAGTTTCTCAAGGCCGGTGTCATGCTAGTGGGAACGCTGGACATCACACGCAGAATGCAGGGATCGTTCGTCGACTATCTTATCTTCATGTATGAGAGGGTAAGTGAGCGGGCAGTGAGCGGGTAAGTGAGCGGGTAAGTGAGCGGGCAGTGAGCGGGTAAGTGAGCGGGTAAGTGAGCGGGTAAGTGAGCGGGTAAGTGAGCGGGTAAGTGAGCGGGCAGTGACCGGGTAAGTGAGCAGGCAGTGAGCGGGTAAGTGAGCAGGCAGTAGTGATGCCAGCATGCCACACTCAGAGTCTCTTTGTCTGAACTTGACAGTAACCATGGTAACATACATGAGAGTTCTCTATCTGTGCTCTTCGTGTGGCTGTAGTTCAAGCAGGGGGGACCCCGGGCAGCAGGGCGGGGAGGGGTCAAGGTTTGGGGCCATCATCAAATTTCCAAACTTCATCACGCTACAAGCTAGATGCATTGGAACTCCGTGTCAGAAACAGGCTCCTATAAGCCAAGGGTTGTTATCGCTTAGCAACATGTCAAAGGGTGTTATCGCTTAGCAACATGTCATATTGTTCCTGACATACACATACTGTCATACATGTATGTGTACAGTGAAAGTAACTTTTACCTGATGTATCTGCTCTAGGGATCTCGGAAACATGGTCCAGTGCACGGGTACAGCGGGTGGTGCACATGTCCAGTTGGTCATTTAAAACTGGACACGCTGTCATGAGAAGTTCTAGTCGTCATGACAGCATGCCCAGTTTTATGAACAGAAGAAAACTTATAACTTCTTAAAGTTATAAGTTTTCTTCTGTTCTTACATGTACATTGTATGGGATACATGCATGTGTGATGTTTTGTTCCAGGAGAGAAAGAGATGCAGACTGCTGCTGGGGGATAAATATTCCGATCGGGATCTGTACTTTCGCTTTGATCATGTGCGAAGTATCCTGACACAACTTGGACGGAGTCATATTTCAATCATCGAGGCGAATAACTACGCAACAAGTATCATTCAGAGATCAGAAGACCAGAAGAGATTGGGTAAGCATGAGACTTCAACCTCTGCTGCAGCAAAATGCCAGACTGCCTATGTGTGCTATACGTGACATACCGGTCATGACGCTGCTGTTCTGCGTCAAACAGGATATTGTAGATGTGTTGCATACTCGGTATCTTTCTACAATTCCCAGACTGTTCAGTCGTCACATTCTGCATTGGACAGTTCGGCATAGCCCCTAAATATCAATACCCATTTGAACGTTTCTGTGCAATATGCAGGATAGACCGATTTCGAGAATTATGTTTTCTGTATCATCTGAAAGCTGGAGTCACAGAACATCAATAGTCTAGTACAGTCAACTTCGCTAATAACGACTGCGGATATAACGACTGCGGATATAACGACTGCGGATATAACGACTGCAGATATAACGACGATTCGTGAATAACGACAGAATTTCCATGCCCAGAGCAAAGTCCCATCCAACTGTAATACAGTATAATGAGACTTCGCGAATAAGGACACTTTTCTGATGCACCGCCGAGTGTCGTTATACGCAAAGTTGACTGTATATCAGAACACGTTATAAACTTCAGAACGGTGATGTCAAGATCGTCACCACCAGGCCATGGGGACGTAATACAGTAACCCAGAAACATCACGGGCTGATTCCGGGACTCCAAAAATCATCAGGTTGAGCTGCATTCTGTAAACGAACCCTTTGTTTCTGTGGGCCACAATTGTCGATCTGTACATTATGCATAGTTGTCCCAATGTGCCACAGTGATGAGATTGAGTAGCATCAGTTCCTGAAGTTGGGCACCCCTTGAAAAGTTGAAAACTGTACATCATGAAGATAGAAGTACATGTACATGCGTGACTGTGGGGATGTGGGTATGTGTGTGTGTGTGTGTGTGTGTGTGTGTGTGTGTGTGTGTGTGTGTGTGTGTGTGTGTGTGTGTGTGTGTGTGTGTGTGTGTGTGTGTGTGTGTGGTGTGTGTGTGGGTGTGTGTGTGTGTGTGTGTGTGTGTGTGTGTGTGTGTGTGTGTGTGTGTGTGTGTGTGTGTGTGTGTGTGTGTGTGGGTGTGTGTGTGGGTGTGTGTGTGTGTGACTGTGTGTATGTGTGATCCTTACCACTATCACGCATCATGTAGACAAGCGACGTGAAGCTATTGACCAGCTGCACGCTGCAGAGCGGCAGAGGCAGCGCAAGGACTCGCACACGATGCTGCGCAAGGATGACCCCGACTACATACGATCGTTGGCCAAAGGCGTGAACAAGAAAGTCTTGCTGGATATACCCAAGGAGCAATGGCCACTCCTAGCCACTCCGGGTATGAAGCCTATACCAGCGAATGTCCGCGATATCTTCCTGTCCCGACCTGAAGAAGGCGAATGCAGCAGTGAGGCAAGTCACGGTGTTGAGATAATCCCATCACCTTTCCCTGCACTCATAATCACCATAGGCACTAGGTAGTTAGGGGAAGGCATTGGTAATCTGATCATCTCTCCCTGCACTCATAATCACCATAGGCACTAGGTAGTTAGGGGAAGGCATTGGTAATCTGATCATCTTTCCCTGCACTCATAATCACCATCGGCACTAGGTAGTTAGGGGAAGGCATTGGTAATCTGATCATCTTTCCGTGCACTCGTACTGAATCACCATAGGCACTAGGTAGTTAGGGGAAGGCATTGGTAATCTGATCATCTTTCCCTGCACTCATAATCACCATAGGCACTAGGTAGTTAGGGGAAGGCATTGGTAATCTGATCATCTTTCCCTGCACTGGTAGTCATAATGGGCATGAGGAAGTTTGGACAAGGCATTGGTATTGGTATTGGGGAAACGGTGAGCGAGAGGAACAACAGCATGTAAGAAGCACTGAGAAAGGAGGTTGATGTGTATGTTTACGTGACGTCATGGAATCCACTTTGCCACGGGTCAGGGCAACCCTGCCCGTGAGCTGATATTATTAGTTTGAGTTTCAGTTGTTTGTTTCAGGTGTGCCATTACCTATGAAAGAGACATGCGCAGTCAGATTGGCCGTCTTGGCAACCCCGGGGATCTTAGTAGCGCAAGTATGCAGTATCTGCGGGATAGGAATTACACGCTGCAATTATCCAACTGCCTCAACCTTATAAATATTACACACACCGCACTTTCCGGAGTATAAGCCTCACTCAGATATTTGGTCATGAAATACGAAATTCTACCCTGTATTTCACCATTCACTTAACCATCGTAGTGAGTGCAGCTTATACAGTAAGACCTGTTAAGGCGACCACCTGTACGAGAAGACCACTGCAGCCAGGACCAAGGGATGTTATTTCTAGTCAATTGGCACTGGATATGGAGGCCACCTGGTTACAGGGACCACACTTTGAAAGTCCCTTGAGCGGCGGTCGTCTTAGACAGCTGTTTCACTGTACTCCGGAGAATATGGTAGTAGTCATGACAACGAACCTACAATTAGCAGTTTGGCACTGGTTTTCATTTACGCACTTCACTTTGTGGAGATTCAGCGGCATACGCCGTGCACACTCACTCATGCGCAGGCGCTCACCAGCCTAGATCTGCACTTCATCTATGTGTGACTGTGTGCGTGTATGTATGTGTATGTATGTGTATGTAGCTCTGCCTCGCATACAGCACAGTGATAGTAATGATGCTGTCTTGCCTGTGTTGGCTCCAGGGAAGTTCCAGCTACAGTCCTGAACACAGTACTTCACCGCGCCAATCAGCCACACGCAGGGGAAGTGAGCAATTGCAGACAACACGCCGCAGATCCAGCAACGCAGCTACTGGTACCGGAAACGGAGCAGACAAGAACAAAAAGTCTCGTTCTTCCGTGTTTTATGACTCGCTGGAGTCGTCGAATGAGCAAGATGGTTTGGACAATGCATCCGATGTTGATGCCACACACAAGTCTCAATCTGGCGTCGGCTTGGCCGGGCAAGCACACATCGCCCCGCGACCAACGACAACCTCTAACACTACCACCAGTGCAACCCATGCACAGGTCCGTCGGTATTCCCGTCCACGACGACAACCATCGGCAAGCAGGGACGGGTACAGGGAAAGCAGTGAATCGGAGGGCAGTGATCCAAACAGAGAAGTACTCAAGGCACATAGGAAGAGTATCCCCGCCGCTGCTGCTGAGCATGACAGAAGCAGTTATGCTGGCCGCAGTCGCTCTGCACCACATCATACACGAGATGGCAAAGTCAACGGACGCTCGGGTTCAGTGAAAGTCCACGGCCGGGAAGACACATTCCCCTCTGAGTCAGAGTCATCACAGGAGAGTACAGCAAGCAATATGCCTGACCAGGCCAAGCTGACGCTGGCTACACGCTCGGAGATACAGAGAAAGCCACAACCATCACAGCCACCCCATGGTGAGCCCCTGTTGCCCGAGGACAGCTCACTATTCGACAAGCAGTGCTACCACTGTTTCAAGGTGCCTTGTGGAAAGGCGCTGACTGCATGCTTCGGCTGTGGAATTGTCAAGTACTGCAGTAAAGATTGTGTATATGACGACTGGTACAAAACCGGACACTCAAAGGAATGCTTCGACCGAAGAGTTCTTGAAGGTGCGTACCGTTCTGCTCGATTTCTCCAGCGCAGAGATAGTAGTGATAAGCCTACTTTGAAGTGTGTTTTATGAAATGAAGCTGAAGGTTCATCCTCAAAATGCTCTAATGCCTCTCGGCTGTGATTTCCACTGGAAATGCCATTGTCAAAACTAGTCATTTGCCCAGCTATCCCTGTATATTAGTGTCCATGCTATTGT
>NC_088644.1:1940933-1951829 GCF_964019385.1 Sycon ciliatum
CCGATTTAATGTCGGCAAGCTGCGGAGTAAGGCGGTGGCCGAGCATGATTAATATGATTCCTGCGCATCCACGTTACAAGACGTCAACGATGTGGGACGTCGTCCCCCGCGCTGCGTGACCACCGCGGACAAGTATCGTGCCGCTTTATCTGCTGGATTGCGAGATTGCTAGAGCAGCGATGGTAGCGTTGGGGAGAAGTGGACCCATGTGCGCAATACCGTGGTTGCCGCAGCCGCTGATGTATTGGGCCCGAGCGAACGCCGTCAGGCCGACTGGTATGATGACAACTCTGCAACCATACAGCCCCTTCTGCGCGCCCGCAATGAGTGCTACGCGGAGTGGCTTGCCCACGGTCAGCAGAGGGGCGACACGTATTGGGCCAGCTTCGGGGCTGCTCGATCGCAGGCGCACGCAGCCGTTGTAAATGCCAAAGAGGCTTGGATTTTGAATAAGGCACAGGAGGCGACAGAGGCGCGCTTCAACGGGGCAGTCGTCTGGAAATGCGTTCATGCTATCCACGCTGAATGTGAGGGATTAACTCCGTGCAAGACTTCCGCCATTAAGGACGAGAATGGAAACCTGTGCCAGTCGACTGAGGATCAATGCAAGCCGTTCCAGAGGCATTTCACATCCATGAACACAGCGGTCTCAGCCATGAGCAGACGGGGTAGTGGCTGGTCAGCTTCCCACACCACTGAAATACATTCCGCTAGGTTGCCAACTGTGGTGCTTCGATGTCTGTGATGTCGCGCCGTTGCCAGCGCACTCCGTCACTAGCAGATGACAGCTTCAAACCAAGGACAGTGGCTTCGTGAAGCTTCACAGCAGGCTTCGTAGGCAGACCGCAGTTCTCTAAGCAAGCAGACACAGACTCTGACTGCTCGGACGGAACAATGGTGTCGTCGATAAAGTTATCAGCATCGGGAAACTCACGGATGGAGTATTTCACAATAGCATCCATCAGTTTTGGCGCCACACTAAGACCAAAGGCCATCCGCTCCATGCAGTAAGTCTTTCCCTGCCACACGATGGTCTGATACGGGAACAGACTTGGATGCAGTCGGACGTTCAAGTACGCTTTCCGGATATCCACTACTGACAGCTCCGTACTCTTGGAACGCCAATCTCTCAACTTCTCACCACAGACCGGAACGTCATTGCCAGGATGAGACAATACGTGATTGTTGAGAAGACGGAAATCCAGACAGGGCCTGACCGGTGTCGACGTCTTGGGTTCTTGGCAGGTTGCTAGCAGGGGCAACACAGCAGCTGGCTCACCATGGATAGCAGGGTCGTGAGGCACCATGAAGCCACGGTCAATCCACATGGCGATTTCATCACGAAACTTCTGCTCTTGCGATGGCGTCAACTTCCCACGGGAATACTCGCCAAGTCCACTGCCGATGGAAGAAGTAGGTTGCTGTCCGCCTTTCCATTTCCACTCGACTTCCCAATAGCCACGCTGCGGGTCAAACACAGCAAGTTCACCGTCGTCCATACTAAGGCGCACAACGTTCTCGTCTTGCGTGACACCGACATGACGGGACAGCTTGTTGGCAGCAGCTACTGGAGCAGTCGACAGTGTCGGTAGATCAGATTGCTGCGGACCAAAGCGCACACCACACAGCACATTGTCCACGTCGCTGTACTCCAAGTGTACACCTTGGTGAACCGAAATGATATTCAAGCCGATTATCATGTCTGCCATGACTGACGACAGGTGCTCGACTACAAGAAAGTCGGCCTTCGTCAGCGGCAGCTCAACAGCTTCATCGCTACGCTCGACTTCAACACAAACACGTCCCAGTATCTGCACTGCCTTACCACTAACATCCACAATTTGAGTGGCATCAGACATGATGTGCAGGTCCATGGCCGACGCTGCTGACGCTGCAATCAGAGAGTTGCTGGAGCAGGAGTCTACAGCTACTGACAACCGATGCACATCATCAGCCTCACTCTGCCGTGCGTCCACATAAATACGTGGCAAGCTACACGGGGACGATGTGGCAGTCACGGCTAAACAAACACCAGTGTCAGCTCCTGACTTGGCCGCGCTGGTCGATTGCTTGCTACGCTTGGGGCAGTTGGCCAGCATGTGTCCCTTCTCTTTACAGTGAAAGCACTTGCCCTTCAATTGGGGACATAAACTATGTTTGTGCCCAGACTGCTTGCAATGAAAACACAATACACTAGATGGAACAGCAGTAGACGAGGATCCCTTGTTACTACTGCTGGCAGCTGCTGATACAGAACTTGGAAACTGGCGCGTCACTCGTTGCGCAGACCGTAATGCCTTCACCTGATCCGCACACTGGCGAATCTTCAATGAGCTCGCCGCGTTCTGCAAACGAATCTGTCCGGCAAACTCCACAGGTAATCCGGACAGGAACTGCTGTTTTAGCACAGGGTCCTCACTGACCTCTGTATGGCCACTGCACCGCAACAGTCGTCGCAGATCCGCCATATAAACATCGACAGTCTCATCAGTTCTAAGCTGACGACGCACAAATTTGACATATGCTTCCTCCTTCGTGCTGCCAAATGCAGAACGCAACTGCTCATAAATCAATGTATCGTCCTTCCGCGACGAATCATCTATAGTCTGTTTCAAAAAGATTTACAATCAGGTTTGTGTCTTAAAAAGTATGAAGATAAGGGAAATTTGGACAACAAAGTACATAGAATGGCTTGTTAGGACACGGCAAATTGTTCTGTGAAGGTTTCGGAACAATGGGACCAACCGTTAAGGAGTTAGAATTTCGGCCAGGTTTCCGGCCTTTTCCCATGGTTTACAATTTGCCCAGGAAGCCAGTATCGATTTTTTATCAAAACCCACGATTTATCCTTTCCTTTTTGGCCTTGTGGTTATGAATGCTGTCTGCTGACCATGAAGTTGTGAGTTCAAATCCCAACCTATCCTCAAGTCAAACTTTTTTTTCATTGTTTTGGTGATCAAGCTGGTACAAGACAAAGAAGATGGCTGCACCAAACGACTTGTTGTTGGAGCTCGCGCTTCCTGCCGAACTGACTGACACTTGACTGGCTCACGCCATGTGAACACACCCACAACACTGCAATGGTGTGAGTGAATTATAATGGAAGTCATCGCGCTGTAGCTTTTTGAGATATATTTTAGTATTTCAAGATCGCCAATTTATTTGAATTTAGCAGTCAACGCCGTCTTCTATCAGCGTTCACAAGCGTCTGCTTTTCTCAAAATGTCGTCGAAGTCACACGGATAGCTTTGCCAAGTCATGGCCTTGGGAATGAGTCCGTGTCGATGTCGTTTTCGTCACACGGTGAGTAAATTGCATCGCAGCTCAAAGAAACTATTTTGGTCACAAAACGGACCCATGCAGCTCGTCAACATTTACAACACTTTCGTTTCGACATGTCCTCTCTGACTCCATTGTCGATACGAGGAAGAACTCGTTTGTTGTAAACCAGACGTACATGACTGTGTCAACGTGAGTGAGTTGTCATTTTTCCTGCTTTCGCGCGGAATATTTCTTCGAGTTCACAGTGAGTTTTTCCAGGCAGCGCTCGAGTGCTCATACGGTAAGACGCCAAACTCCGCGGGCGATCGCCAGGGTTGTAAATCTTTTTGAAACGGACTGTAACTGAGACCATACTGTAAAAGCATCCTTGTCCAAGAATAGTGGTAAGTATTCAGCTCGCTTCTCCTTCGTCTGCCATCCTTGTATTTCGGCAACAACTTTAAATTTTGCCAGAAAAGTTTCAAAGTCCTCGCTCCGGCCGCCGCCAAAAGCTTTCAACAACGACAGACCGACAGAAGACGACATTCTCAGCAAGCGACACTAACACTAATCTAAGCCGGGTTTCGGTACCACTTTGTGGGAGAATTAGACTATTATTATTACATACCGAAGGTTTATACAATGAATAAGAACAAATGCAAAGGAGCCATCAAAACTACGCTCCTTTCCGCACAAAACAGCAAGAAAGAACTAAGGAACAAAAGAGATCGCGTGCCTTGCGCACGCAGGCACGACAGGCTAAATCAGGTACAGCAGAAGAGAATACGTCATGATGTACAAGAATGCATAAGTACTGACGGGGGGGAGTGACGCAAGTCAGTACGACGTAAGAAGAGCAGCATGAAGTAGTACACTGTACACATCAAGGGGGGGGGGTCATTCTACTTCAGTCCTGAACCCAGAGAGCTCGTACAACCCCGATATCATGGCTTGCGTTGAGCAGCGACCTGTAGTGTCGAGCCTTGAGGAACCACCAACCATGCATGAGATCTCCAAGGCCATTTCTCGACTTCGCAATGGCACCGCTGCTGGTTCATCGAGGATACAGCCAGAGTTGCTAAAGTTCGGTGGCGAGGAGCTCAACAACAAGCTCATGGAGCTGTTTGGAGATGTGTGGCGAGATGGCTGCGTTCCGCGGGAGTGGGCGGATGCTACCCTCATCCCCATTCCAAAGAAGGGAGATTTGTCACAGTGCGACAATTGGCGGGGCATTGCGTTGCTGGATGTGGTCGGCAAGGTCTTGGCGAGTGTCCTTCAGAGAAGGCTGCAGGTATTCGCAGAGGAATTTCTCCCTGAGTCCCAGTGCAGGTTCCGGCGAGGGCGTGGCTGCTCTGACATGATCTTCACCGTCCGACAGCTCATGGAAAAGTCAATCGAACATCAGGCCAAGGGATTTTTTGTGTTTATCGACCTGAAGAAGGCCTATGATTCAGTGCCCAGGGGGTGTCTGTGGCAGGTCCTCGGCCGTGCGGGAGTACCAGAAAAGCTTATCAACATCATCCGGTCGTTCCACGACCCCATGTCAGCATCGGTGCAGTTCAACAACATATCAGACCCGTTCAGCATTGGCAATGGTCTTCGCCAGGGGTGCTCTATGGCGCCGGTCCTTTTTAATATCTTTATGTGGGCCGTGATGACCCAGTGGCAACACCGCGTCAGGAGAGTTGACGGGGTTGGCTTCGAGCTCCGCTCAGCATACAGCAGCGATCTATACCGTAAACCCCGCCGTGGCAACCAACACCATTGCCTAACAGATTCCCAGTTTGCTGACGACTCTTGTCTCTTCGCTACGACTCGGTCTGGGGCGGGGGCAGCATTGTGCTGTCTTCACGAGGTGGCGTCGGGATTCGGCTTGACCATCAGCGCAACGAAGACTCAGTTTGTAGTTGTTGGCCCCGGCATCACGCCTCCTGACCGCGCTCCCCTCCAACTTGGTCAAGCGGAGGTGGAATGGGTACCGCATTTCAAATACCTCGGTTCTGTAGTGGACAGCGGTTGCCGTTCGTCCCGGGACATCGCCGCAAGGATTGCCCAAGCCTCCAGGGCCTGCGGTGCTCTTCGGAGGTCTGTATTCTACAATCCTCATCTGTTGATGCACACCAAGCGGTGCGTATTCAATGCTTGCGTTCTGTCCCTGCTGTTGTATGGCTCTGAGTGCTGGACGCCCCTTCAACATGACCTACAGAAGCTCTCAACCTTCAGCATGAGGTGCATCCTATCCATCCTCGGGGTCTCTCGAAGCCGGATGTGGGATGAACACATCACCAACGAAGAGCTGCTGGTGCGCTGGGGAGACTCCGAGACGATTAAAGACAAAATTGCACATCGGCGGTTGGAGTGGTTGGGGCATGTGGCGCGGATGCCGGACAACCGCATCCCAAAACAGGTACTGTTTGGCTCCTTCTTGCAGCGTCGCCCAGCACATGGCCCACGCCGCAGATGAAAGGACTGTGCTGTCCGGGATCTACGTGCCCGTGGCGTGGAGGCATTGTGGTATGATGTTGCATGTGAGTCTCGCGCGGAGTGGCGCAGCACCTGCCAAGAGCCTGACAATGTGCCTGAGCCTCCGCCCCGAGTGGTATGTACGGTATGCGGACGGGATTTTGCACGGAAAGGAGACATGGCTCGGCATAAGTGTCTGGAGGAGCGTGCGCGGCCTGTGTCTGAGCAGCGGGGCGCCAGTCAGTGCGGGCGGTGTGGGCGGTGGCTGAGAAGCCGCGGTGGCTTGGTCCGGCATGTGTGTGCCTCAACGGTGGATGCCGCAGTGCCACCTGGAACTACCGGAACGTCGGCACCGGTGGAGGGATGTTGTGCCGCGCATTGTGACAGGTGTGGTCGCTGCTTTCGCGGTGTCCGGGGACGGGGAAGGCATCGCTGTTCAAGGGTGGCGCATAGACCAACAGCAGAGGAGCGCTCAGCCTTCCAGCACGTGTGCATATGCGGAAAGCGGATGCGACTACCCGTGCACCTGGAGCGTCATCGAGCGTCGTGTCCTCTCTCTCTCTTCTCAAGTTTCCCAGTGATGGGATCACGTGACCCTTTTGCGGCAGTGACTCTACAGGACAGGACGGGACGTGTGTGTGAGCGCAGGGACCATCAATTTGATAAGTCTGTGCTGAGGGACAACTCACTATTGTAAACTAAACACACATCTACGGGGCAGGACCACTTCAGTCAGTGTTTTCAAGTATCAAACAATTGCTATCATTATCATTTGCACATTGTCAATTTCTGCTTTGTTCTGAAACACAGCATTCGATGGGACACATCAACAGGTACAGGCAGGGCTGCAAGCTGCAGGGACAAATGTCGGTCCAGTACAGCCTGATGCCAACAATAGCTTGACACAGCCTATTGCGAGCCAATCGCAGCCTGTTGGTCAGCAGCACAGCCTTATTGGACAACCTATCAACACTGGTGGCTTCAGAGGAGCTAGCAGTAGTATTGTGGGGCTTAGACCATCATTAGTGGAGTCAACACTGGGTCTCCCACCACAGCCTCAACCAACCATTGGTCTTATGTCATCACCAGCACAATTTGCGACTCCCTACAGCCAGCAAATGAGTCACCACTTCCATGCCACTGCTAGCAGCTATCTGCCGAGTTGTGTCCCAGCAATGCACGGCAGTATGGCCAGCTCTAACCATCCTGCGGAAATGCACGCCGGCTTTCCACAGACCCCACTGAACCATCTAGCACAAGGCGTCGAGTATCAACTGGACAACCCCTCTGCCCCTCCACTGTTTGGCGGACATCCCAGAAATCTGTGCGAATGGCGTGTAAACAGCGGTCTACAATTGTGTGGGTTGGCTTTCTATAGTGTCACCGAACTAGCGCAGCACATAACAAACGTTCATCTCCAGCAACAGGACACTACCGAACATCCCACACAGGAGGACGGCAATGTCTACATCTGCCACTGGGACCAGTGTACACGCACCAAAGGATTCAAAGCCAAATATAGGCTTGTCAACCATATACGAGTTCACACAGGTGAAAAACCCTTTGTCTGCGATCATCACGACTGCACACGCAAAGCATTCGCAAGTTTCGCAAACCTGAAGAAACACTACAGAGTCCACACAAAGGAAAAGCCGGTTCCCTGCACCTTCCCGGACTGTAAGAAAAGATTCGCAGATTCCTCGAATCAAAAGAAGCACATGGTCGTGCACACGAAAGATAAACCCTACCGATGCAGGGCAGCAGGATGTACGAAGAGCTATACACACCCGAGCTCGCTTAAAAAGCACTCCAAACAGCATGATGCTCGAAATGCAGCCAATGGCGGTAGTGCTATTTCCAACAGTACCACGGACACCAGCGCAGAGAACAGTGGCTTGCCGTCTGCGGATGGTTCTATTGCTGCGGACGGAGAAAGTGATCATGGCAGTTCGATTTCATCTGATGGGGTACTTGAAGACCAGCACAACCACCATCAACAACAACAGGAAGAACAGAAGCAGCAGCAGCAATACCAACATCAACAACAAGGTTTTGCACTTGTGACTTGCACGGGCCAGTGTCAGCCTGCACAGCCGCAACACTTACCACTGGGAACGTCCTCAAGCATGCTGACTGTGAATTCAACATCCACCTCATCTTTGCCTCAGTTACCTTATCATTTGCACTCTGCCCAGGCTACTGCTGGTAGTGATTTGGTCAACAGTGCACTGCCAACACCACCTGGACAGCCGTCTGGTAGCTATGCGGTGTTCAGTGAAGTATGATATGACAATGCCGGAAAGGGTGACCTAGTAGTGGCAAGCCTAGGCAGTAGAGCAACAAGAAATGATCCCTTGTCTACATGTTCCATACAGATATTCCCACAGCCGCCGCCGCCACCACAGCCAGAAGCAGCAGCAGCAACAGAAGCAACAACTGTGCCAGCAGCTGTGCCAGAACTGACTCAAAACAAACAGCTTGTTCAGCAGCAACATACTCACTTCCAATACCCGGCAGCACGTCAGCAGTTGCAGCAACAACCTCATCATTATCAACCAGAACAGCAGCTCCAGAAGCACGATCATCATCAGCAGAAGCATCAGCAGCAGCAACTGGAATCACACGACCAATGTCAGCAGTCGCAAATCTATCCAACTCACCGCCATCAGCTACCGACGCCCACACACACACAGCAGCAACAGCTATCGCTGGTGGCTCACACACCGCAGAACCAGTCATCACCTGTGTATAAGAAGCACAACCATCAGGCACAGCAGGAGTCGACATCACAACAGGAACGGGCACAGGAACCCTTGCCTCAGAATCAGCAACAGCAATACGCTCTCCCATCGCCGCTGCAGCAGAACTTTGCACAGCATTCGACAACTGCTCAGCCAACTCTATTTCATGCAGGACAATTGCTGCACCCTGTACTGCCCTCGCATGACGCTTACTCTCTGTCAGCACAAATATACCTCCCCAAAAGGCATTACTAAGCAAACACACCTTACACGGCTTGAAAACACTGTTCTCATGAGCTGAACAACAGCCTTTCCAAAATGGCACTGCAGCCAGCTTCGTGAATGGATGTGATAAACACTGTCAATAAGGTCTTTAAGGCACATCATCACTTTCTACCAAACGTCTTTGTAATTGTTATCAAGATCTAGCTGACTCCTTAGTTTTACGGAGTTAGCGATTTTTTTATTATTATATCAAATTCAAAAAAAGAGGTATGAAAATTACCCTGTCCAACGCTGAATGTTTTTGAGCTTATTTCATTAGAGATGGAGCTGGTATATTGCTTATCAGGCTGTGGAACTTGTCAATCAGACGACTGACACATTTGTAGAAGTTCCTTTTTCAAATGTCTCGTCAATTTCATTTTCCGCATGTTGTCTTTACTAACATTACCCATGATGCTGGCCACATGTATAGCGTCAGTAGAATTGCAGCTCAACATCCTAATCAGCACTGCCTTCAGTCTTGTTTCTACCCACTCACTGTCAAGATAGGGTATTTCCCATCCAATTATTAACCATAGTAACCGTGTCTTTTTAGTTCACTTTTTCGGCTGATCTGCTCATCCCGCAGAAATGTGTCAATACTAATGCTGGCCTTACAGATTCTACAACTGCTGAAGAAAGTCTTGTCTTATGCGCTGAGTTTTCAACACTCGTAATTATCGTATCTGTTTTCAAAATAATGAGATGGTGTCTTCCTCTTATTCAAATGGTAATTTGTGTTGGAGTACTTGAAGTACACACGTGCAAACTCAGCACAGAAAACAATACTCGATAATGACGTATTCGTCGGCAAAATCGTTAGAAAGCAGCTAGAGACGCTTCTTTTGAAGTCATTCTTGGCTAGACTGATAAAGCACGAGACAGGAAGTTAGTGGTACTATGCCTTGCACATTCCAGTACATCATGTATGCATGTTCCATTTGTAGTTATAATTACAAGATGGTGGAAAAAGCTAGGTGTCTGGAGATTTAGTAGTTTATAAGTTATAACTACAATCATGTTGTCATGCTCCTACCTCCGAAAGGATGGTAAATTGTGCTTCAAATTTTCAACCACCAAATTATGCCAATAATTATGCCAACATAATCCGCCTGTGCCTATCCATGGTCGCTGATCTGGGCGAGACTGGTGTGTACGTCGTGGTGCGAAGTAAGTAAAGTACAAGTGTGCTGTGTTGATAACGCCAGTGCGACCGGACGTCTCACATTGATAGCTGCGGAAATTCCTCAGCTGGTGGCAAAAGCTGCATTGAGCCCTGGGCTTCTTTCAGTGCGACGACGCGATCAGGGTTCCAGTTCCAGCGCCAAGTTTCGACGTGTTGCTAGGGTGTTGGTGCTTGTGGTGGGCATGCAAGTTTGCTGAAATTGCATCCATTACAGCTCAAAAGTTGCTAATATCGCAACCCCAAATGAGCGAGTTCTGGTGCATGATGACACCAATAATAACCAAAAATGGAGCGGAAATAGACAACACTGTGGCACAGTACAACTGCGTGAGTTATAGGGAAATGAACAGACTTGGAATGAGTCATTGTCCATATTGCTAAACCTTGGCACAGCATTCATGACATAGCGGCATGCTCAGGGCTGCCACATACACGTACATGTACATGTGCATGTACAGTAAGATCAGGCGTAGAAGTCACTTCGGCAAAGAACACTTTTTTTAACTGAATATCACAGAACCATCAGACTTACATGACTTAGGCTGGAAAATGGGTAAATTCAGGCTAGATTTGCAGATTTTTGAAAGAACGCACGTACCATTTTCTGCATGTTTTCCAAGTGGTGTAATCGCATTTTATGTCCATGATCGTGGAATAAGAACAAAACGATTAACGCCGTTCAACATTTTAGAAAAATTCTAGGCTGTGCCTTAAGCTCATGCGTTCTTTGGCGCCCGATCCTACTGTTCTTCGTGAAGTACACTTGTCATGATGATTTGATGCTTAGCGATTCTTGTTGAAGCGGAGCATCACGGACACACTTCATTGGTCTCTACCAGGGTCATTTAACCATGATAATGAAGAAGACTTGGGAGCGAAGGCGATGGAGGTGTGAACCACGAAGGGGTCTTGTCCAGGAAATCGACCATTGTCGATCAAGCGTCATTTTTCGGGCAGTGCTGTAGTTGTCGCGAGTGGTAT
>NC_088644.1:1952029-1967029 GCF_964019385.1 Sycon ciliatum
TTGCTCTACTGCCTAGGCTTGCCACTACTAGGTCACCCTTTCTGGCATTGTCATGGCATACTTCACTGAACACCGCATAGCTACCAGACGGCTGTCCAGGTGGTGTTGGTTGTGCACTGTTGACCAGGTCACTACTAGCAGTTGCCTGGGCAGAGTGCAAATGATAAGGTAACTGAGGCAGAGATGACGTGGATGCTGAATTCACAGTCAGCATGCTTGAGGACGTTCCCAGTGGTAAGTGTTGCGGCTGTGCAGGCTGACACTGGTCCGTGCAAGTCACAAGTGCAAAACCTTGTTGTTGATGTTGGTGCTGCTGCTGCTGTTCTTCCTGTTCTTGTTGATAGTGGTGGTGCTGGTCTGCAAGTACCTCATCGGATGAAATCGAACTGCCATGATCACTTTTTCCGTCTGCAGCAATAGAACCATCCGCAGACGTCAAGCCACTGTTCTCTGCGCTGGTGTCCGTGTTACTGTAGGAAAGAGCATTACCGCCATTGGCTGCATTTCGAGCATCATGCTGCTTGGAGTGCTTTCTAAGCGAGCTTGGGTGTGTATAGCTCCTCGTACATCCTGCTGCCTTGCATTGGTAGGGTTTACCATTCGTGTGCACGTGCATGTGCTTATTTCGATCCGAGCAACTTGAGAATCTTTTCTTACAGTCCGGGAAGGTGCAGGGAACCGGCTTTTCCTTTGTGTGGACTCTGTAGTGTATCTTCAGGTTTTCGGATCTTGCGAATGCTTTGCGTGAGCAGTCTTGATGATCGCAGACAAAGGGTTTTTCACCTGTATGAACTCGTATATGGTTAACAAGCTTATATTTGGCTTTGAATCCTTTGGTGCGTGTACACTGGTCCCAGTGGCAGATGTAGACATTGCTACCCTCCTGTGTGGGATGTTCGGTAGTGCCCTGTTGCTGGAGATGAACGTTTGTTATGTGCTGCGCTAGTTCGGTGACACTATAGAAAGCCAAACCACACAAGTGTAGACCGTTGTTCACACGCCATTCGCACAGACTTCTGAGTTGTCCGCCAAATATTGGAGAGGCAGAGGGGTTGTCCGATTGATACTTGTCGCCTTGTGATAGATTGTTCAGTGGGGTCTGTGGAAAGCCGGCGTGCATTTCCACAGGATTGTTAGAGCTGGCCATACTGCCGTGCATTGCTGGGACACTATATGGCAGGTATGCTGCTAATGTCTGATTACCACTGGTAGCAGTGGCATGGACGTTGTGATTCATTTGCTGGCCAAAGGGACTGGAAACCTGGGCTGGTGATGACATAAGACCAATGGTTGGTTGAGGATGTGGTGGGAGACTCATTGCTGACTCCACTATTGATGATCTTTGGAGTCCCTCAATACTACTTCTAGTCTCTCTGAAGCCACCCGTGTTGACCGGTTGTCCAATATGGCTGTGCTGCTGATCAACAGGCTGCGGTTGGTTCGCAATAGGCTGTGTCAAGCTAATGTTCGAATCAGGCTGTACTGGACCGACATATGTCCCTGCAGCTTGCAGCCCTGCCTGCACCTGTTGATGTGTCCCATCGAATGCTGTGTTACGTAGCAAAGCAGAAATTGACAATGTGCAAATAAGATATTAAAGATAGCAATTGTTTTATACTTGAAAACACTGACTGAAGTGGTCCTGCCCCGTAGATGTGTGTTTAGTTTACAATAGTAAGTTGTCCCTCAGCACAGACTTAACAAATTAATGGTACCTGCACTCGCACACAGACACACACACACACACACACACATATCATGCACACACACACGGGCACACAAACACACATGCAAACCACACACACACACACACATGCACACGCACACACGTGAACATATACACACATGCATGCCAGCACACACCAACATGCACGCACGCACGCACACACGTGTCATACAGGTACCGTTGAAGCAGAATGTACAATGTACATGTACACACTGCTCTCTGAAGTAGCCAAGGACCTCTTTCTACATGGCTGTCAAGGTCCGATATAGTAACTGGCCATGCTAAGCTGCTGAGGTCTGACACCCTAGTATGTGCATGTACATTCCGCTAGCTGCTACATCAGATTAAAGTGCAGGTCGGATAGTGGACTTTGTACCATGCCTATCGTTGTTCAGCCCAGTCTTCCCATCAAAGATTCGCTAAGACTAAAAATCCTACCATGAGTGACAAACTAACTGTACTTCTCATTATATACAACTATATTCCACCCTATAGTCAAACTTACTGCACGACTGTATACATAAGGCTGAATTACAAATTCAAAGTCATACTGCGAGGTAGGCCTTGACGGATTATGCTAGCATAATTTTTCGCATAATTCCTACCAAAATCGAATAATCGGATAATTCGAGGCAAATTGCATACGAATCGCATGCATAATGGAATAATCCGCCTGTTCGCACCAAATTCCATAGAGTTGTACATGTTCTACAAGTACAAGTAGATACACCAGGAAGTCGTAGGTTTACGACTCCCTTGATAACATGTCCAGTCCATTACAATCAGTGATGGTCGTAGTTACAATTGTAGGTCGGACGGTGCGTTGACCCCGTTGAACTTTTGCCACTACAGTACAACGCCCTATAAAAAAATCCCCTGGTATTTTGCACAGAACCATCATATACATTAGCAGCATATGTGAGCATAATGCGGCATAATATGATAACTTTTAGCATAAAAATAGCATAATTCTGCAATTTTTTCAGCAGTGCGAAAAGCATAATCCGTCAAGGCCTACTGCGACGAAAATTAGATCTTCATTTTCGATTGGTTATACACAGCCATGAACATACCAAAAATTCACTGACAAATTCTTTTTTTAATTTTATAGAAAGGAAAAAGTACCAAGGAACTTAGTTACACTATAATGTCCACTAACACCACCAGTTACTAAACAATGCACCCATGCGATAACTTTGCACGACAATGACCAATGGTACTGACGTTCTACAACTAACTGGCTATCAGCTCTAGCACGCCTCTGATGCGCATTCCAACAGCCTTCCAAATTGGAAGGTTCTAAGTTATATGACAACATAGATTGGAAGGGGAACTGCTCACTAAATCCTTATACAAGGCTGTTGGGCTTTCCTGCTGATTTAGTTTCATGCAATATTGACCAACCTTGAAATGGATTACGTTGTACAGGCATCAGTAGTGCAACTAGCATTCTCTAACTGCACACACACCTCCACCACTCGAGCAGCATCACATAAAACATATAAAATTTCATATGATCGGTTAAAACTGTGAAACTCAGAGTTACAGAAGAAACGCTTTTCGTCCCTCTCAAGTGTGTGTAAACTTTCATATAAATATTTTCGGTTCGCCTGACCCTCGGCTGGAGGTCGAGTTCTCGGCATCCGCAGGAACGCCCACCACCCTCTAGCATCAAGGCACAGATGCAGCTCCTAAAGCTTTGGGAGGTGTCTAGATCACACCCACCACAAAGTAGTCAAGCCACATTCCTGAGACCATATTACGACCGTTAATCTAACATATCATATGTTGGGCTTCAACATACTAATTTAACTTGTAGTGCCTTGGTCCATTGTTTTGCTATAAAATGATATAAATTGATCCTTGGCTCTCCATCCCAGTCCATTCTAACAGACTAGATAAACATTTACCCTGGCTTGGCCAGACGGGGATTAGATGTAGTGACTGTGTTCGACAGCTTCTACTGACTGACTTAGACAATTCCATGCCGTGATTCACAGCCTATTTCACACACACACACACACACACACACACACATACACATACACATACATACACACACACATAATTATATACACACACACATACACACAACACACACACACACACAACACACACACACACACACACAACACACATATGGAGTCCCATACAGTCTAGACTACCAGAACTAGACAATTTACAAAGCAAATAATATATCGGTGCAGTAACCATGTCTAGCAGGATAATATTCTCAAGTTGTTATCCGATACCGGAAACTAGGCCTTGACAGATTATGCTAATATTTTCGTGAAATTATGTTTTTCGTATTGCTGAGAAAATTGCAGAATTATGCCATTTTATGCTAAAAGTTACCGTATTTTCCGGGGTATAAGCCGCACTTTTTTCGCTAAAAATCGGACCAAAATCGCCCCTGCGGCTTATACACCGAATATGCTTGCGCGAATGAATGCTTGGCATACATCAGTATGCATGCTGACGCCATGTGACATGTCATTCGACTCAGCTTCGCGCCTGTGTTGCTATCCTGGCAATTTTACTAGTTTTAGTGCGCGGGCTACACCATACGGTACGCGTATACGGGGACTCTATTTTTCATAATCTGATCTAACATGGTATTTAGCTCCATAACCATAATAATAGATTTGTAGAAAGGCAATTTGTCAATGAGTGTGAAAAATCTTGGTTTGTGGGTGTGGCTTATACTCCGGATACCAACTTTTAGTCAATATTTTGCCTCAAAAAGGGGGGTGCGGCTTATACCCCGGAAAATACGGTATCATATTATGCCGCATTATGCTCACATATGCTGCTAATGTATATGATGGTTCTGTGCAAAACAACAGGTGATTTTTTTGTACAGGGCGTTGTACTGTAGTAGCAAAGATTCAACGGGGTCAACGCACCGTCCGACCTAGCTACGACCGTCACCCTGGTCACTGATTGTAGTGGACTGGACATGTTATCAAGGGAGTCGTAAACCTACGCCTTCCTGGTGCATCTACTTGTACTTGTAGAACATATACAACTGTATGGAATTTGGTGCGAACAGACGGGTTATTGCCCTCCCCTTGGCTAAAACGTCCTCCCTTGTACGCTCTCCACTCTTTGTTGCTTACTCTGCTTGGCTTGCGCTGCCCGCTACTACGCGCAATGCCAGTACCCTGGACGCATTTAAATCTGCTCACTAGATTCACCATCACCTGTCCCTCCCATGCTTCTCCGTCTTGACCATTACTTTTCTTCTTTTCTTCACCATGGTTGGTTAACACCCACTTCTCCCGTACTGGCTGATTTTCTTCTCATGCCATGAGGTGTTGTCTATAATAATAATAATAATAATAATAATTCAAAGGATCTATCGGGAAGTGAACTGCCTGAAAAGAGAAAAAAACGCCAGACCCACCAGGACTCGAACCTGGGACCCTGCTTGTCATGAGCAATGCTCTAGCCACTGAGCTATGGGACCAGGCTGAACCTAGAAGGCGCTGACAAGTTTTTCACTCCAAAGGCAGCTCACAACACGTGCCACACATACTGATGGCACTTGGGTCTTTTTCCCTCCCCCAGGGGACCAACCACGGTCAGTTTCTGGAAACTACCAGAGGTGAAAGAAAGTGATTAAATTTGGAAAGGATTGGGAGAACTTCAAATTCAAAGGATCTATCGGGGAAGTGAACTGCCTGAAAAGAGAAAAAAAACGCCAGACCCACCAGGACTCGAACCTGGGACCCTGCTTGTCATGAGCAATGCTCTAGCCACTGAGCTATGGGACCAGGCTGAACCTAGAAGGCGCTGACAAGTTTTTCACTCCAAAGGCAGCTCACAACACGTGCCACACATACTGATGGCACTTGGGTCTTTTTCCCTCCCCCAGGGGACCAACCACGGTCAGTTTCTGGAAACTACCAGAGGTGAAAGAAAGTGATTAAATTTGGAAAGGATTGGGAGAACTTCAAATTCAAAGGATCTATCGGGGATTTTTTTCTCTTTTCAGGCAGTTCACTTCCCCGATAGATCCTTTGAATTTGAAGTTCTCCCAATCCTTTCCAAATTTAATCACTTTCTTTCACCTCTGGTAGTTTCCAGAAACTGACCGTGGTTGGTCCCCTGGGGGAGGGAAAAAGACCCAAGTGCCATCAGTATGTGTGGCACGTGTTGTGAGCTGCCTTTGGAGTGAAAAACTTGTCAGCGCCTTCTAGGTTCAGCCTGGTCCCATAGCTCAGTGGCTAGAGCATTGCTCATGACAAGCAGGGTCCCAGGTTCGAGTCCTGGTGGGTCTGGCGTTTTTTTCTCTTTTCAGGCAGTTCACTTCCCCGATAGATCCTTTGAATTTGAAGTTCTCCCAATCCTTTCCAAATTTAATCACTTTCTTTCACCTCTGGTAGTTTCCAGAAACTGACCGTGGTTGGTCCCCTGGGGGAGGGAAAAAGACCCAAGTGCCATCAGTATGTGTGGCACGTGTTGTGAGCTGCCTTTGGAGTGAAAAACTTGTCAGCGCCTTCTAGGTTCAGCCTGGTCCCATAGCTCAGTGGCTAGAGCATTGCTCATGACAAGCAGGGTCCCAGGTTCGAGTCCTGGTGGGTCTGGCGTTTTTTTCTCTTTTCAGGCAGTTCACTTCCCCGATAGATCCTTTGAATTTGAAGTTCTCCCAATCCTTTCCAAATAATAATAATAATAATATTACTACTTCGTAATAATAATATTCCAATTTTATGCGATTTGTATGGTATTTACCTCGAATTATGCGATTATTCGATTTTGGTAGGAATTATGCGAAATATTATGCCAGCATAATCTGTCAAGGCCTACGGGAAACACATAATCCCAAGGCATTATGTACAGAGCATACAAGTTGGAAAACGTTTGACTTTCGTCACTTACCCTGTACAGTAGCCGGCTGTAGACCTTGTGAGTCCAAGGGCGGAAAATACTGCATCGTGTAGCTGGGTAGTTCAGCTCCCGTCATCCGCCGGTAGCCTTCTGCTTCTGACGTGGTCCGTGAGGAAGACATTCCGAACAGAGAGTTGGTGACAACTAGGGCAGTGTCAAACAGCCAACGGAGTCTCTGGAACTTGGCTGTACTTTTTCCCCCACAATGGTAGCCAAAACAAATGGGTTGACAGAGAACAGCAGCAAGTTCTGGTCCGGGGAATACGGATTGAGACAACGCAACGACAAGATAGTCCTGATCCACGCCAATACAGGAGGATGACTGCTGGTGTCCTGCAACGTAAAGAAGAATAGGAGACGCACCGCTGTGAAGCGTACTCGTGGCCTATGACTCGACGACTGGTACCATCGTGTCGTTCCTCCTTCCGGTCCGAGTCAGAAGATTTTTTTATTGCTCCGAGGAAGCTACGTATGCAGCTAGTGTGTCCTGGGTCAAACGAATGTTCGGGAATCAGCAGAATTATCGAAGCGGACATTGTAAACAGCAATATCAAAACTTATGATATAATATAAGTTCTACCACCATAAAGATATAGGATTCAAAGAGTTAGGATTGAAAGATTCAACACTACAATAAAGTGTAGAAATAACACGAAGAAAGTAGTCTAGGTGAAGAGTCAAAACAGCATGAAAACTAAAGGGTGGCAAAAATGTTGTAAAATTGCATCAAATCAAGAGATCAAAGAATTTATTTCACACCTTCGTCACCAATACATGTACTAAGGCTGGCAAACAGCTGTAAAGACAACACATTCTCCTTCACTCTTCAGAACACAAAGTATTAGTTCAGGATCCAGCGTAGATCTACGTCTAAGAATGTAAAAAGCTTCTAATTTCTAGCACGGCAAGATGCAACATAGACCTACTACGTGACAAAACGGAGAATACATCGTCAGTCACAACAACTAGCACTGCCCGAAAAATGACACCGGATAGGATGTCGGGACGATGATCGGTCTCCTGAAGAAGACCCCATTCGTGGTTCACACCTCAGTCACCTTTGCTCGCGAGTCTTCTTCATTACCATGGTTACGTCCCGTACCTTGGGTTTGTCAGTGAACTACATGTATGACAAAAACATCTAATGACACTGATGAGAAAGGTAACAGTCATAGTGGTGTGAATATGTGAGTTATTGAAGTTGAGCAGTGACGTTTCAGAAATGTGTAAGTGGCTGCGTTGGATGTTTGCGGACAATAAGAAAAATATTATTCAGTAGTGTGCTCCGCTTCAACAAAAATTGCTAAGCATCAAATCATCATGACAAGTGTACTTCACGAAGAACAGTAAGATCGGGCCCCCAAAGAACGCATGAGCTCAAGGCACAGCCTAGAATTTTTCGAAAATGTTGAACAGCGTTAGTCGTTTTGTTCTTATTCCACGATCATGGAGAGCACCATACAATGCGATTACACGACTTGGAAAACATGCAGAAAATGGTACGTGCGTTCTTACAAAAATCTGCAAAATATCTAGCCTGTATTTGCCCATTTTCCAGCCTAAGTCATGTAAGTCTGATGGTTCTGTGGTATTCAGTTAAAAAAAGTGTTCTTTACCGAAGTGACTTCTACGCCTGATCTTACTGTACATACACATGCACATGTACGTGTATGTGGCAGCCCTGAGCATGCCGCTATGTCATGAATGCTGTGCGAAGGTTTAGCAATATGGACAATGACTCATTCCAAGTCTGTTCATTTCCCTATAACTCACGCAGTTGTGCTGTGCCACAGTGTTGTCTATTTCCGCTCCATTTGTGGTTATTTTTGGCATCATTATGCACCAGAACTCGCTCATTTTGGGTTGCGATACATGTACTTCGAAGTATTATTAGGAACTTTTGAGCTTTTTCTGAAACAAATGGATGCAATTTCAGCAAACTTACTTTTCATGCCCACCACAAGCACCAACACCCTAGCAACACGTTGAAACTTGGCGCTGGAACTGGAACCCTGATCACGTCGTCGCACTGAAAGAAGCCCAGGGCTCAATGCAGCTTTTGCCACCAGCTGAGGAATTTCCGCAGTTATCAATGTGAGACGTCCGGTCGCACTGGCGTTACTCGCTTATCAACACAGCACACTTGTACTGTACTTACTTCCCACCACGACGTACACACCAGTCTCGCCCAGATCGGCGACCATGGATAGGCACAGGCGGATTATGCCGGCATAATTATTGGCATAATTTGGTGGTTGAAAATTTGAAGCACAATTAAACATCCTTTCGGAGGTAGGAGCATGACAACATGATTGTAGTTATAAACTACTAAATCTCCAGACACCTAGCTTTTTCCACCATCTTGTAATTATAACTACAAATGGAACATGCATACATGATGTACTGGAATATGCAAGGCATAGTACCACTAACATTCTCTCTCGTGCTTTATCAGTCTTGCCAAGAAAGACTTCAAAAGAAACGTCTCTAGTTCAGTGCTGCCAAATAATTTTCGCCCAAAATCGGACACCCTTCACCGCCAAGGCTGGCCAGTGGCCACATGGTGCGAATTTTTCTCCTCGGCAAATTTTTTACAGGGGATTCAAAATATCGCCTAACACACCATGAAAAATCGCTTCGTTGCCATGGTAACCCCAAATTTGTCATGAATTTTGTAATGATGAGTGTGGTCGCACACTGACTCTGTACAGATTGTCAGTGCACATGCCATCCAGCCTGATCCAGGCATGTTACTTTGCACTTCCACAGCCAAGCGCTAGCCTTTTTAGAAGCAAATGTACAGTGATGTGTGCCTTCAGTTGCGCTGAAAAGTGAAAGTACAGGACTTCTGCATAGGAAAGTAATGATCTCGGACATTTTGGCTGCTTTTCGGACCTTTCCCTTTTCGGACCGGTTTTCGGAAGAGCCTTCAAAAATCGGACACTGTCCGAAAAATCGGACAGTTTGGCAGCACTGCTACTAGTTACTTTCTTACGATTTTGCCGACGAATACGTCATTATCGAGTATTGTTTTCTGTGTTGTGTTTGCACATGTGTACTTCAAGTACTCCAACACAAATTACCATTCGAATAAGAGGAAGACACCATCTCATTATTTTGAAAACAGATAAGATATGAGTGTTGAAGACTCAGTGCCTAAGGCAAGACTTCCTTCAGCAGTTGTAGAATCTGTTAGGCCAGCATTAGTATTGACACATTTCTGCGGGATGAGCAGATCAGCCGAAAAAGTGAACTAAAAAGAAACGGGTACTATGGTTACTAATTGGAGGGGAAATACCCGATCCTGACAGTGAGTGGGTAGAAACAAGACTGAAGGCAGTGCGGATTAGGATGTTGAGCTGCAATTCTACTGACGCTACATACATGTGGCCAGCATCATGGGTAATGTTAGTGGAGACAACATGCGGAAAATGAAATTGACGAGACATTTGAAAAAGGAACTTCTACAAGTGTGACAGTCGTGTGATTGACTAGTTCCACAGCCTAATGAGCAACATCCCAGCTCCATCTATAATGAAATAACCTTAAAAACATTCAGCGTTGATACGATCATTCAATATCACAAAAGCTATGCACAGCGAGTATTAAACTTGCAGCTGTACACTTTATACCTCTTTTTGAATTAGATATAATAAAAAAATCGTCAACTCCGTAAGACTAAGGAGTTAGCTGGATCTTGATAATAATAACAAAATTGTTTGGTTGCCAGTGATGATGTGCCTTAAAGACCTTATTGACAGTTTTTAACACATCCATTCACGAAGCTGGCTGCAGTGCCATGTTGAAAAGGCTGTTGTTCAGCTCATGAGAACAGTGTTTTCAAGCCGTGTAAGGTGTGTTTGCTAAAAATTGCCTTTTTGGGAGGTGTTTTTGTGCTGACAGAGAGTGAGCGTCATGCGAGGGTAGTACAGAGTGCAGCAAATGTGCTGCATGAAACAGTGTTGGCTGAGCAGTTGTCGAATGCTGTGGAAAATGCTGGTGCAGCTGCATATGCGATGGGAGAGAGCGCTGCTGTTGCTGATGCTGAGGCAAGGGTTCCTGTGCACGTTCCTGTTGTGATGTAGACTGCTGCTGTGCCTGATGGTTGTGCTTCTGAGACACAGGTGATGACTGGTGCTGCGGTGTGTGAGCCACCAGCGATAGCTGTTGCTGCTGTGTGTGTGTGGGCGTCGGCAGCTGATGGTGGTGAGTTGGATAGATTTGCGACTGCTGACATTGGTCATGTGATTCCTGGTGCTGCTGATGCTGCTGCTGCTGATGCTGATACTAATGCTGATGATGATCCGGCTTCTGGAGGTGCAGTTCTAGATGTTGATGATGAGGTTGTTGCTGCAACTGCTGACGTGCTGCCGGGTATTGGAAGTGAGTATGTTGCTGCTGAACAAGCTGTTTGTTTTGAGTCAGTTCTGGCACAGCTGCTGCTTCTGGCTGTGGTGGCGGCGGCTGTGGGAATGTCTGTATGGAACATGTAGACAAGGGATCATTTCTTGTTGCTCCACTGCCTAGGCTTGCCACTACTAGGTCACCCTCTCCGGCATTGTCATGGCATACTCCACTGAACACGGCATAGCTACCAGACGGCTGTCCAGGTGGTGTTGGCAGTACACTGTTGACCAGATCACTACTAGCAGTTGCCTGGGCAGAGGGCAAATGATAAGGTAACTGAGGCAAAGATGAGGTGGATGCTGAATTCACAGTCAGCATGCTTGAGGACGTTCCCAGCGGTAAGTGTTGCGGCTGTGCAGGCTGGCACTGGTCCGTGCAAGTCACAAGTGCAAAATGGTGTTGTTGATGTTGGTGCTGCTGCTGCTGTTCTTCCTGTTGTTGTCGATGGTGGTGGTGCTGGTCTGCAAGTACCTCATCAGATGAAATCGAACTGCCATGATCACTTTCTCCGTCCGCAGCAATAGAACCATCCGCAGACGTCAAGCCACTGTTCTCTGCGCTGGTGTTCGTGGTACTGTAGGAAAGAGCATTACCGCCATTGGCTGCATTTCGAGCATTATGCTGCTTGGAGTGCTTTTTAAGCGAGCTCGATTGTGTATATCTCTTCGTACATCCTGCTGCCCTGCATCGGTAGGGTTTATCATTCGTGTGCACTACCATGTGCTGCTTTCGATCCGAGGAATTTCCGAATCTTTTCTTACAGTCCGGGAAGGTGCAGGGAAACGGCTTTTCCTTTGTGTGGACTCTGTAGTGTATCTTCAGGTTGTCGGGTCTTGCGAATGCTTTGCGTGTGCAGTCTTGATGATTGCAGACAAAGGGTTTTTCACCTGTATGAACTCGTATCTGGTTCACAAGCTTATATTTGAATTTGAATCCTTTGGTGCGTGTACACTGGTCCCAGTGGCAGATGTAGACATTGCTACCCTCCTGTGTGGGATGTTCGGTAGTGCCCTGTTGCTGGAGATGAACGTTTGTTATGTGCTGCGCTAGTTCGGTGACACTATAGAAAGCCAACCCACACAATTGTAGACCGTTGTTTACACGCCATTCGCACAGATTTCTGGGATGTCCGCCAAACAGTGGAGGGGCAGAGGGGTTGTCCGATTGATACTCGACGCCTTGTGATAGATTGTTCAGTGGGGTCTGTGGAAAGCCGGCGTGCATTTCCACAGGATTTTTAGAGCTGGCCATACTGCCGTGCATTGCTGGGACACTATATGGCAGGTATGCTGCTAATGTCTGATTACCACTGGTAGCAGTGGCATGGACGTGGTGATTCATTTGCTGGCTGTCAGGACTCGCAATTTGGGCTGGTGATGACATAAGACCAATGGTTGGTTGAGGATGTGGTGGGAGACTCATTGCTGACTCCACTATTGATGATCGTTGAAGTCCCTCAATAGTACTGCTAGTCTCTCTGAAGCCACCCGTGTTGACCGGTTGTCCAAGATGGCTGTGCTGCTGATCAACAGGCTGCGGTTGGTTCGCAATAGGCTGAGTTAAGCTATTGTTGGGATGAGGCTGTACTGGAGTGACATATGTCCCTGCAGCTTGCAGCCCTGTCTGTACCTGTTGATGTGTCCCATCGAATGCTGTGTTTCAGAACAAAGCAGAAATTGACAATGTGCAAATAAGATAATGATAGCAATTGTTTGATACTTGAAAACACTGACTGAAGTGGTCCTGCCCCGTAAATGTGTGTTAAGTTTACAATAGTAAGTTGTCCCTCAGCACAGACTTATCAAATTGATGGTACCTGCACTCGCACACAGACATACACACACATATCATGCACACACACGGGCACACAAACACCTGCAAACCACACACACACACACACACACACACACACACACACACACGCACGCGCACACACGTGAACATATACACACATGCATGCAAGCACACACCAACATGCACGCACGCACGCACACACGTGTCATACAGGTACCGTTGAAGCAGAATGTACAATGTACATGTACGCACTGCTCTCTGAAGTAGCCAAGGACCTCTTTCTAAATGGCTGTCAAGGTCCGATATAGTAACTGGCCATGCGAATTTGCTGAGGTCTGACACCCTAGTATGTACATGTACATTCCGCTAGCTGCTACATCAGATTAAAGTGCAGGTCGGATAGTGGACATTTTACCATGCCTGTCGTTGTTCAGCCCAGTCTCCCCATCAAAGATTCGCTAAGCCTAAGAATCCTACCATGAGTGACAAACTAACTGTACTTCTCATTATATACACCTATATTCCACCCTATAGTCAAACTTACTGCCCGACTGTATACATAAGGCTGAATTACAAATTCAAAGTCATACTGCGAGGAAAACTAGATCTTCATTTTCGATCGGTTATACACAGCCAAGAACATACCAAAAATTCACTGACAAATTCTTTTTTTAATTTTATAGAAAGGAAAAAGTAACAAGGAACTTAGTTACACTATATTGTCCACTAACACCACCAGTTACTAAACAATGCGCTCCTGCGATAACTTTGCACGACAATGACCAATGGTACTGACGTTCTACAACTACCTGGCTATCAGCTCTAGCACGCCTTGGATGCGCATTCCAACAGCCTTCCAAATTGGAAGGTTCTAAGTTATATGACAACATAGATTGGGAAGGGGAACTGCTCACTAAATCCTTATACAAGGCTGTTGGGCTTTCCTGCTGATTTAGTTTCATGCAATATTGACCAACCTTGAAATGGATTACGTTGTACAGGCATCAGTAGTGCAACTAGCATTCGCTAACTGCACACACACCTCCACCACTCAAGCAGCACCACATAAAACATATAAAACTTCATATGATCGGTTAAAACGGTGAAACTCAGAGTTACAGAAGAAATGCTTTTCGTCCCTCTCAAGTGTGTGTAAAATTTCATATAAATATTTCCGTTTCCCTGACCCTCGGCTGGAGGTCGAGTTCTCGGCATCCGCAGGAACGCCCACCACCCTCTAGGATCAAGGCACAGATGCAGCTCCTAAAGCGGTGGGAGGTGTCTAGATCACACCCACCACAAAGTACAGTCAAACCTCGTTAGGACGAACTTCAAGGGGCTGAACAAATTTGTTTGTCTTATCGGGAGTTCTTCTTATCCAGATGTGACAAAAAAATCGATATGCATATCCATACTTTACAAAATAGTTCACGGTTCGTGTGAGACTTGGTCGGAGCCAGTGGAGGCCGAGTTTTCCGCATCCGCAGGAACGCCACTACCCTCTACCAAGAGTACATAAACCAGAGTGTGCAACTGTGCATATCAGATCTGAAACAGCGCAGTTCGTGCACTACGTCACCCTGATGAGGTCAGCCAAGCCTCGACTTGCGTACAGCTCAAATTTTCATGTTTCATAGCCCGGAAATCAGCCAAGTTGGCTTGATTTTAGACGTCCAGTTTCAGTATTTCGGTGTTTTGTGTGACTGTGTACGCTGCGTACATCCACCGACAAGTAAAGTCACCAGGCTAGCCGTATCAAAAAACTGAAATCAGGGCAAACTCAGTAACCTGCATCACCGCGACTGGTTACGCAACTTTTCACCTTACCTGTGGCTTACCATGCTGTCAGAAATGACGTAGTGCACGAATTACGCCCCCACAGGAACCATCCCGAGTTGCACACTCTGGTTTATGTACTCTTGCCTCTACGGATCAACGCTCTTTGCTTCACAAAACACTTCAGAACTCGATCAACGACGCGAACAGTGTACGCTGAAGCTTGGCCTAGAAAGCACGCATGTCAGTGCGTCTACTACGATTCACTACGTAGATCTATGTACATGTACGTACAATCAATGTATGGACCCGGCTATCGAAAAAAGAAGAAAAAAAAAGACAGCCAGCGCACGCGCACGCACCCAAAGTTCGTACTACGCGCTGATTTTATCCAAATCACACTT
>NC_088644.1:1969529-1989529 GCF_964019385.1 Sycon ciliatum
AACGTAATTACGTTAGTAAAAAACGTAGTCGATCTACGGAAAGTCTTACGTAAACTGCATGCGCATCTGTGTTCCGCCATACGGAGTTTTCAAATCACGTAGCTGCCCTTGGCAACTCTGAACGCGGCAGTGTACGACCAGATCGACCTGGGAAGAAAGTCATAAATTTGTACCCCAATCCACTTACGGACCAGCTACGTTATCAGAGCCCTATCTACGTACTCTCCGTAGACAACTTTCCGTAAGTGGAGTGCAAACTCGCGAATTCACGGGTTTTCCCCGCCCACTAACGTAATGTTGCTCAACTTTACGTAGTGCGGAACCTCTCTAATATGACACTGGATGCCGCGGCGATGGTCGGTTTCCTGGAGAAGACGCCTTCGTGGTTCACACCTCCGTCGCCTTTGCTCGCGAGTCTTCTTCATTACCATGGTTACGTCCCGTACCTTGGGTTTGTCAGTGAACTACATGTATGAAGAAAACATCTAATGACACTGAGAAAAGTACTTGTAACAGTCATCGCTTCCTTTTAACCTTTATAACTAATTCTTTTGATGTTGCACTCATTACCACAATACTGTTATACTTCCCAATCCATTGCTCCCAAAAATGGCAACTTTGTCCGGTACACCCTATCCTTGGTCATGTACATACAATTATCCCTTCACTGTGCATAGTTCGAAACTCGCCCCCCCCCCCCCCACACACACACAATCGTTGCCTCTTTCCTTTGTCATACCTCAACCATTCTATGCGGTGAACCCCTCGACTCGTGAGCCAGTCAAGTGAGAATTCAAGTCGGTAGGAAAACCGCGAGCTCCCATGTAGGGAGCAACACACACTTCCCCAACTATCGCCGAAGTCGAACAAACCTCTTCTTCACATTGTTGTCCCCAGCGCGGGCTTGCGAATTATATGGTTTGGAGGCAACAACGTTGTGAATGGCCAACGGTCCTCAGCGCTTGTTTAGCACCTCCATGAGCGACACTGACTCACACTGCTATCTGGTGTACACGAGGTGTGTGTTTGTCGCGCTGGAAACGGAGCGTCTCTGTAAGTAGTTTGTATCCCTGGTGATTTGTGTGACTGGAGAGCACTATACAATGTAAGTGGTGCTTTTCAGGCACAATCTTCCTCAGCCTACTCAAGCTCAACTGATGAGGTGTGAATTCCCCGAAACACTGTGTATTGAGCAGGGAGTGGTGCTTGCTTGCAGGTTTGCCCAGTGGACGGTTCGATGGACTTCTCGTGTGCTCTGGATGGCAGTCGTGAGTCAGTCAAGTGAGAATTCAAGCCGGCAGGAAAACCGCGACCTCCAATAACACACACTGCCCCAACTATCGCCGAAGTCGCACCAACCTCTTCTTCACATACTTGTAGTAAGTATGTTAGTTAAAGCAAAGGACCAAAGTGTTACACGTTATTCGTAGTTTTGTGTCCAACACTACCAGTTATGCATGTAAGCAAGATGTTGTGACGTCAGACTGAGGTGCAACAGCAAGCACAATATTGACTGATATAATGCTGACATTCAACGACCTGATGATAAGCTCTATCACGGATAACATGTAACAATTTGGTATTGTCTCTTAAATACATGTATAATCCTTGGCTCTCTATCCGAGTCTCACTTGTACAATTGTAATTATGTGTTTGACTTAATTATTTTCCATCCATAGTTACGTACGTTCACTGACATGACGATCATAACGAGAAAGCGGTTCTGAACACTTTCTCTTCTTTTATATGTACATTTCAGATTCACATTTCGCTCTCGTGTTCGTTACTATTGTTACAAAGCATGGTTACGGCACAATTAGCACTCCTGATTGCGCTATGGAAGTCAAATATTCCTGCATATCTCACTAGGCATGGGCTGTATTGATTACGTATACTTTCAGTGCTTATATTTGACACCAGACTTTTTAGGGATTCAATACATGCTTTGGCTACTCGTGATAAATCTAAAACCGCGTAAAAGTCCTACAACCTAGTACCTCGCTCTTTTTATCGGCTTGTATTTCCTATATTGACCTAGTACGAAGTCAATATTAGATTTACCTGACACGTCATTCTTTTCTTTCTTTTTAGTACAAGGATATGAAAGCGAATGACTCAAAGAGTGAGCATGTCAATGTTTGATCGCGAGCAAAACATTCTGACACTATACTCGTAGATCTACTCCTAAAAACTCACGTAAATGCAGTAGATCTACGTCCATGATCCAGCGTAAACTCTCCACACTCTCGCTAGCTCGAACGCAGTCGTCTTCTTCTCACGTTCGAGGCCTAAACTATCAACCAAAAAATCGGCGGCCCCCTACGCCCCCCCCCCCCCTCCCCCGCCACCACTATCTGGACCCGCCACTGAATCTGTGCACGTGGGATCTATACTACTATATCAGTACATGACGGACAGACTCAGTAGACTCTACTGACCATGCTGACAGTAGTTGTGTAGAGTTGGTTTGTTTGGGTTTGTTCGTATCGGTTTTGTTTCTTATTCGACGAACTGAAACTGTAAAAGACTAGATTGTAGACTCTACGTAGAGCGGCTACAAAGTAGGGCCCTAGGGCTAGGGACGAACGAAAAGAGGTCGAGTGCATGCTGAGTGTGGTTCGCTCGTTGCAAAATGTAGAATATATTTCACCGTGACTCTACCGAGCTAGGAAAGGAAGCATCAAAACGAGGGGAAATGGTCCAGGTGGGGTACGCCATTTACAGAGCAGCTAGCTAGCTGGACAGACGAATTCCCGGCAAGGATTTTGCCACAGGGAGCGATATTCGACGCTTTCGAGAAGGCCATTACCCCAAGCAACAGTCATCTTTGACGAGCTATCGAAGCCATGGTAGAGGCCATTGTACCCTCGTCAGGAGGCGCTCTGGCGGACTGCTCAAGAGCTGTTACTTCGAAGTACAGTACTAGTACTGTTAGAGACGACTTGGTCGCCAACCTCAATCCAGTCACGGTCGGCCGTTGCCGCAGCGGAAGCAGCGACCGCGCCCGCACTGGTCAGAGGAGCACACCCATGGCAGTCACGTCCACGGTCGATCGGTCCACCCCTCCAGCGCCAGAGTAGCCTGTAGGCAGTAGCACACACCGCGGCAATGCCAGCTGATGGCTGGGAGGTGCGGAGACGCCTGTGCGGACGGGGACCTTACCCACCGACCCGGAACCGGTGGGCGAAAGACGCAGGAGTTTCTCGACCAAGGAATGATGAAGATTGTTGACGGGATCCCTGGCCTGGGATGCAAAGAAAAAGCCGCCTGTTCTGCCTCATAATATTGCCGGTAAGACCTTCAATCATAGACGGGTTTACATACATGAAAGTACAGTCAGTCCTGTTCAGTGAAATTCGATCTAGCCAGTCAATGACACGCCTGACGCTTACATTGAGCAGCAGTGTACAGCGTTGGTTGATGTCATCCACATCACTGGACTGTATAACTCCAAACTCTGTGCCCTGTGTGTTGGTGTACTTCATAGCGGTGTATCATCTGCATGTGCATGTGGGATGTGGGCTAACATGATAACTGCATGTGTGTGTACCGCTTATCCACGGCTGCATGGCCAGCGCCCTGGGGCCGCTAGACGTGCGACCGGATTTCCGTTTCCACATCAGTAGATCTTTGCTTGTGAGCATGGGTTATCTGTTATGATCTGTTATGTTGATAGGTGACGTGTAAAGTAGTTGTTTGAAAGTCCACGCACGGGATATAGGCTCCTGCGGATTCTGCCGGCAGAACAATTGGCAGAATTCGGTACTTTTTCTGGCAGCCTGGCCATAGTGCCACAGCCTGGCTATAGTGCCACAGCCTGGCTATAGTGCCACAGCCTGGCTATAGTGCCACAGCCTGGCTATAGTGCCAGAGCCTGGCTATAGTGCCACAGCCTGGCTATAGTGACACAGCCTGGCTATAGTGTTACAGTCTGGCTATAGTGCTACAGCCTGGCTATAGTGCCACAGCCTGGCTATAGTGCTACAGCCTGGGTATAGTGCCACAGCCTGGCTATAGTGCTACAGCCTGGCTATAGTGCCACAGCCTGGCTATAGTGCCACAGCCTGGCTATAGTGACACAGCCTGGCTATAGTGCCACAGCCTGGCTATAGTGCTACAGTGTGAACATCTGGCTAGTGCTACAGCAGGTGCCACAGCCTGGTCACTAGATTGCATGCTCAGTGGCCCATTAACGATAGCAATCCTGTAATAGTGTACCGTATTGATGTTTCTGGGTGCCGTGTTATATCAATTGTGCCTAACTGATATTTGAAGTTGTCAGGCCAACTTGCCTTGGTTAGCTCCCTATTGAATCCACTGGACCTCCACATTTGTACCCCTTTTGCATTTGCCCTGACAACATCGTAACCGAGAACCCGTTTGCTGTTTGCAGGTGGCGTGTTTGGTCAGTTGTGCGTGCTTGAAGTTGCCATACTGTATCTTTTAGATATGGTGAGTCGATCTACTCGTTGTGACCTATCTCGGTTGTTAGAAACCATTTAGCATAGCTACGGGAATAGAGATATTGTGTCCAGTATTATATTGTTGTAACAGGGCAGTCCTCACAGTCTTATCATCTTGCAACAAGTTACCAGGTCCTTTGGTGTTCATGTAAGATTCTGGTAAATATTGCAAGGGAAGCTGCCTGGTGATATTCAGGTGGAAGAGAGTACCATCTGTCTGCAGCCAGGTAGGGTAAAGCATAGAAACCGTACCTTGAAATAGCGAGCATTCGGTTTGCATCCTTGAACACTTTGTTAGCACGCTGTTCACAGCCAAGATGCTGATTAACGAGTATGCCCAGGTAGCTCATGTAGGGGCCAGGGGATACAGAGGTGGTACAAGGATCGGTCAGGTTGGGAGGGATGTCGGCTGTCTTGCAGTGCACAATTAGACGCTGGATCTCATCAGGGTTCAGCAAGAGACCTGGTTCTGTGGCACCTTGTACTGCAACATGACTTTCCGCAAGTCTATTCTGCATGGTGGTAAGGCAGTGGCTTGATGTGTAAATTCTGATGTCGTCAGTATAGACGGTATGTCGGTCCTGCAAGCGCACGCGGGTGTGTGTTCGTGTGTATGTGTAGATGTGATGTTTTTTTACGTGTCGAGCTCCACTAAACATGGTAGCGGGGTCATCACTGTTCAATTCCGTTGGGTTCATCTATGTGTTGCTTCTTTTTGCAGGCCAGTTTCAGTCTTCATTAGTGCAAGACAGCTAGTAGAGGATGATAACCTCTAGTGGAGGATTGCCTGGACCTTGCCTGGTGTTACTACGTACGTCACTTGACTGTGTGTGACCATTAACAGTTCGTACACAGGTTGAAGCGCATTGTAAGCACATCCATTTCCGTCAGCGTACACACAGCACACTGGACAGCGGCAAGTAGATGATGAGAGCGGATAACTGAAGGTAAGGACAGCAGTGTTGTATTTTGTGGTGTTTTTTTGCTGTGTCTTTTAGGGGTGAAGGGGATGTTTAGGGTACCCGGGTACCAGCCCGTTACTCTCAGGGACCATTAGTAAAAGGGTACACGTTTGGATTTCGATGATCCAGTCAGTACGGAACAACACTGCTGGGATCGGGAATTCCAGGCGGGAGTCAAGTATTTACAACTCCACGCTGAATGAAAGATGTTGCGACATTCGATGTGCGACACTGACTCGCGCTGCTGCCTGGTGCTCACGAGGTGTTTGTTGCGCTGGAAGCGGAGTGTCGCTGTAAGTTGGTATCCCTGGTGATGTTTTTGGCTCAGAGAGCACTACATAATGCAGTGCTCTCGGAGCAGAAATTTCATTAGCCTACTCAAGCTCAACTGACGATTGGTGAATTCCCCGAAACACTGTGTATTGAGCAGAGAGCGGTGCTTTCTTGCAGGTTTGCCAAGTGGAGGTTCGACGGGCTTCTCGTGTGCTCTGGATGGCAGTCGGGAGTCAGTCAAGTGTCAAGTCAGTCAGCAGGAAGCGCGAGCTCCGACTTTCGGAGCAGACACTTTCTCCACGCAGGATGGATGTCTGCATTATTATCGCATTTTCGGCACTGTTTTTTGTCAGTGCTGTTGTTATACTGCTTTTTTAAGTGCTTTAGTTGCGATAGTGTTTGTGGAGCAGCAGCAGCAGCAGCAGCATTGGTGCCAGTGTCGTTCTCATGTTTGCTGTCGACCATACCAAGTGAACTCATGCAGCCACGGGCCACCATGACATGTTGCTTGCATGGTGTGGGTGCCGCTCTGTGAAAAAAGAACTTTGGTTATAAAGAATAGACTCGGATGGAGAGCCAAGGATAAATTTATAGAAAAGAAAAAAAGACCAAGTAACTACAAGTTACGCTATAATGTCCACTAACACCACCAGTTACTAAACAATCAGCTCATGCGATAACATTGCACGACACTGACCGACGGTACTGATGTTCTACAACTAATGGGCTAACAGCTCTAGCACATCTTGGATGTGCAATCCAACAGCCGTGCAATGTTATCGCATGAGCTGATTGTTTAGTAATTGGTGGTGTTAGTGGACATTATAGCGTAACTTGTAGTGCCTTGGTCCTTTTTCTTTTCTATAGATTATAAAGAACTTTGGTTATAAAGAACTTTGGTTATAAAGAACTTTGGTTATAAAGATCTACCATGTAAAGTTCATTCACCGTCCGTAGAGGGCTCAGTTTATTTTGGAACATTGTTCAATTTGTATCACGATCAGTCACCACCTCCACCACACCAAGGTCGTTGACGCTGCAAATTCTATTGAAAAGAAATGAAATCTCCAAATTTTCGCCCTTGGGGCTTCATCAGGGAGTAAAATAATAATGAAATGAAACTGGCTCTGTAGCCTCCGTGTTCTAAAAAAATGTTCAATTTTCGTCTGATAATCGACTCAGTTCGTGAAACTCAGAGTTATGGAAAGCAACCGCTCGTTATTCTAAAAACTCGGATGTTGAGCCAATAGTAATATGTTCCTCATTGGAACTTTCCTCACATGAGCCTTCCCAGTTGGAAGGTTGTTGGACCTAGGTGTCAGGTAGTCAAATGTCTCAACATCCTTGTCAGTTTTTTTGCCTCGTTGTCGCACTATCTGACTGTATATTATCTCGTTACCTTGGTGGACTAAGTTCGTCTAAGTTCGTCTTGGTGGACTGTTAATCTTAACTAGTAACTTATTGGTCATTTGCTCGTTATTCTCTCTGTGTTATAAAGAGCTATTTTCCTGGCCACTGGTGTTTGGTTTATCAGGAGTTGACTGTATCCGCATGTAAACATTGAATCAAAATAAGTGCATTCAATTAACAGTACATCTAATCAAAGATAGAGATATGGGTGCGGGAGATAGGAACTGTGTGTGCGCAGCCTTCGGCGGCGTATCCCACCTTTACCTTGGTATTGTGAGGTAAATGGACCTTCTGTTGTCGAAGTATGAATACTAGTGTGGAAAGGAATAATCGAACAATCGAAACACTTAGAATATTCGTGCTGGGAACGAATCATCGAACAATATTTGGAAATGGCAGAAATCGGAAAGTATCGTGCAGTGTACACCAGGCTTCTTGCGAGGTCAAAACATGAGGGCGGGCAGGGGGGACATGGGGGGGGGGGCAGGGGAGGGGGGACAGGGGGGCAGGGGAAACAGGTACCCTGTAGCCCATTTTCCATTTTCCAAAATTGTAACACGAAAATCAACAAATGAGTAGGTGGGGTGGGGGGCGGACGGCAATCACTTTTGCACAGGGGGCGCTCAATCAGAGTGTGTGTGTGGGGGGGGGGGGGGATGCGCTGCGCCCCCTACCCTCTTTTGGCTAGAGCTCTGTGGACATGCAGCTACATGCATGAGTTGAGTTCATCATGAATGCAGATGTTATCCCCGTGCGCCTCCAGGGCACTTTGATGTAGGAAACACTGTAACTGATATCCCACAGGAATGCAATGTTATGTAGAAAATGGAGAAGTGGCTCCTCAGGGCTAAAACACATTTCGGCCGCATTATAATTTCAGCCTTTAGGCGGGACCAAAAAAATAGAGATTCCCGGGCCCTCCCGCACCAAATTCTGGCCAAAGCCAATTTCTTAAAAAAAATAACAGTTCATATACATGTCCATATACAGTACTGATCGTGTGAGTAGGTCTGTGACATGGAGTATTCTTTTATTTATAGTGGAGAAAACCAAAACAGGAAGCTGCCTGATAACGATGGACCCACTGTGTAGGGTGGAGGAGGGGGAGACATGGCTAATGGTAAATAGTGGCGGCGAAATAGAGCAGTTCCAGCACAGCTACGGAAACATGGGCGTAAAGCTAAAAGCAGGCAAGAATGTGTTGCAAAGCGCTTGACTTGAAGGCGGCCAGTTTGGTGGCGCCTCGGATATCCGCATGGAGGGAATTCCAGAGAACTGCGCCAGCATGTGGGGGGGGGGGGGGAGTCACACAAACCCGGGCTTATACGACTCCCTGATGTACAGATTAGGGCCATCGTTGGCCGAAATACAGAAAACTGAAGGAGTAAACCGCGTACCTGTTTTCTGTGAAAAGAATGAATACAAATTACCAGAAAATACTGTAAAAAAAATTCAGAATGGCATGCATACATACATAGGAAAAAAAAAATAAAAAATAAAAAATTCGCCCGGCCGCACCAATTTCACATGGATCCTGCCCGGGAATCTGGATTTTATTTTGGTCTCGCCTTACAGCTGCCAAACTCGGCCAGAGGGATGACTCAGGCGGCCCGTGCACCGGACGATATGGTCGTGGACGTCGTAACTACAGCGGAGCTATGCTAGCGGATTTCTGCGAGTCGTTTGGTCTCTTTGCATGTAACACTGCCTTTCAACATCCAGCTAGGCATCTGACAACCTGGACAGGTTGGAGGCACAACCCAAACGGCGGTTGCTCTATCCCTATATACAATCAAATAGATTTCATTTTGAGTAGCAGCAACCAGAAGCAGATTTTCACAGATGCCCGATCCTATGCTGGGACACTGGTGAAATCAGACGATCGGCTCGTTGTCGCACGCGCCCGTCTGAGCAGGATCTATGGTCTGTGGGCACATAACAACAACAAAAAAAGAACCGCGAAAGCTCAGAAGTTTCAGGTTCATAGATTGAGCGAGCACACCTGCCGGCAAAACTTCCAGTCCCAACTCACCCATCGGATCGCCAACGGCGCAGTAGACACATCCACACCGGAAGCACACTGGACATCGATCTCGTCTTTCATCCAGCAAACGGCAAAGAATACCATTGGACTGGCACAGCCCCCAAAGAAGCAACAGCGTTTCATGGATGATCAGCTACATTCCTGGTCGGAAGAGAAAAAACGGTTACGACTGCTGATAACTACAAGTAGGGATCCACAGCAAGTGGCTGATCTGAAGCATCGGCGGAACACCCTCTCACACCGAATCCGGCTGCGAGCAAAGGAACTAGCATCGAATGAGCTGGACGCTCGGGCGAGGGAAGTAGAAGCAAAGAAGGATACAGCACAGATGTTTCATGCAGTCCATCTACTCCAGCGACAAAAACAACAGCCTATCACTGTGCATGATGAAGCGGGTAGACAAGTAATACAGCCAGTCTCAGTAGCCATCCAAATCACCGACCACTTTTCTAAGCTGTACACACCGGAGCCTGGTGCACTGTTGCTGCGGCGACCGGGCCTTGCCGACCAGGATTGCGCTATTCAGTACCGCCGGCTTGAGCGGCCCATTTCTGAGGCAGAGGTGACACAGGCAGCTGGAAAGTTGAACAATGGCAGGTCAAGTGGCCCAGATAACATGCCAGGGGAGCTGCTAAAGTACTCACCTGCCCTCGTCTACTCCAATATCGCCCAGGTCCTCAACTCTGCCATCGAGACAGGCCTGCCCCTGAACAGCATCGGTAGTGGGTCGCTTATTCCGTTACAAAAGCCTGGCAAATCAATCGCTCACCTACGCCCCGTGGTTTTACTCACAGCGCTCAGGAAGATTCTATCATTGATTGTGCTGCGGAGGATAACAAGGACGTCAACAACTTCGTTGCACACACACAGAGTGGTTTCCGCCCCAGCAGGAAGCACCACAGATGTTGTGTGGTCATACCGATGGTTGGCGGCTCGATGCCAACGTTATCGTTGTGTGCTGGATATCCTAGGCATTGATATGTCAAAAGCGTTTGACTGTATAAGCAGGCCACGGCTCATCTCGGTGCTGGGATCGTTCTTGCAGCCGGATGAAATCCGAATGATCAGTTACCTCCTCCAGGACACCGTACTGCGGGTTGTACTCCATCCGCTAAGGGCCCGTCATTCCCCACTCTCCGCGGCACACCCCAAGGTGACTCGTTGTCTCCTGTTCTTTTCATTGTGTACCTTGAGGGTGCGCTGCGTGATGTCCGGCCTCTTCTTCTACCACGTCCCCCTGCCGATATCTCCCTGGGGTTACCAACTGAAACTGCCTACGCCGACGATGTGGATTTCGTGACTACTGATGGTGAGAGGCTGAGGACCCTCCTTCCAACCATATCCAACAAGCTCCTCGAATGGGATTTGAAAGTGAATGAGACCAAAACAGAGCACACGCACATCGAACGGCACACTGATCGCATCGAGGAGGAGTGGCGAACCACCAAGAAACTCGGGTCCCTATTAGGTGATGCCGAGGATATGCTACGGCGACAGCAACTGGCAACTGTTGCCTTTGGTAAACTCTGGACGCTGTGGATCCGTAGGTCGCTAGTTTCGGAGGATCTCCGCATCCGGCTCTATAATGCCCTTTGTACTCCCTGTACTCTGCTACAATTGTGCAACATGGGCACCAACGAAACAGCAGCTGAGCCGTATTGAGGCCTTCCACCGAAAACAGCTGCGGGCGCTAATCGGCATTGTGTTCCCGAATCGGATTAGGAACGAGAGGCTCTATGAGCGTACCGGCGCGGTTCCTCTCGGCATTATAATCTTGAGAGCTAGGTGGAGGCTCTTTGGGCACGTCCTCCGGCTCCCGGCTGACTCCCCACCATCCCTGGCCATGGGAGCGTACTTCGCAGAGCCTCGCCCAGCGGGCTGGAGGGGAAGACCAAGACACACACTACCAACGCTACTACAAGATGATGCCAAGCGGATTGGACTTTCCTTGTCAAGCAAAGTCGATCTGGAGGCGTTCCGTGCCCTTGCTGCTGACCGAAGCGGTGGGTGGGCATCTGTGCCCGAGTGGTGTCGGGCACCTAGTTTTTGTCTTCTTTTCGCATATTTCTTCTTTTTCTGAAACTGTATGGTCTTTTGTATCTATTCGAAGTGGCTTATGCGAACATTTTTGGCTGGTTTGCATGATTTGCATGCCCATTAATGCAGCTGCAGGCCATGCTGATGTCTACGCGAACAAGCACATAATAATAATAATAAATTACAGCTGCTGCCGATACACTGTCACACTGAACCTTGCAAAACAATATTTTGGCCAAAACTGCCCAGGGTGAGAATAGCCGAAACTTAAAATACAGTATATGCCGTATTTTTGTTGTCTTACAGTACTCCGTTACATTTCGTTCTCCGACCATGGTGATTGGTTACCATGGTGACTGGTTCTTCTCTTTGAAGTGCTATGTGTTGTGGGTCTTTTGTGTACTTCGCATCTCTTCGCCAGTGGTTTGTTAGGTTATTATTATTAGACACAATCTCATAGCATGTGACAAGCATAGCTAATGCAGGGACAGAATCCCTGAGACAAGGGCGTTGAGCCAGCCACGGCAATAGTAAGCTAGGAAAACAAAGCAAATATTAATTAAAGCAAAAAAATGAATGGAAAATTACAAAGAAAACGATTAACGGAAGTGAGCACAATCAAAATTCGTGCATCACCCAGGTATTCGAGAATGTTCTTCGATAATAATTATTACGTCTAGTTCAGTCAGGTTCAAGTTAGTTACAAGGAGGAAGGGGGGGGGGGGTATCGAAGTGACATACGTTCAGAAAGAGAGAAGGAAGAAGCACTTTGATGCAGGAAACACTGTAACTGATATCCCACAGGAATGCAATGTTATGTAGAAAATGGAGAAGTGGCTTGTGCATGGCCCTACAGGCACACCCAGTTTCTTGACTGGTCCGCTGCCAAGGGAAATTTACGGCTCGGTGTCATGAGCATTTCACTTTGGTTCAGTGTTGTTGCCTTCAATTTAGGGATTGTGTTCGGGAATGTAGTCTTATTCTCTTGTCTCCTGAAAGAGAAGGACAGTTCCTTTTGCTTGTGTGTATGCGTGTTTTGTGTGTTGTGTGTGTGTGTGTGTGTGTGTGTGTGTGTGTGTGTGTGTGTGTGTGTGTGTGTGTGTGAGTGTGAGTGTGTGAGTGTGTGGATGTGTGAGGAACGTTATGTGTGTATGTATTTTTGTGCGTGTTTGTGGGAGTGTGTGTATGTGAGTGTATGTGTGAGTGTATGCGTGTATATGTGTGCGTGATAGGTAGATATTTCGTTCTGGTTGGCATCAAGTTGCCTGTCCGCGTGAAAAGCTCGCTGTGTTAATCACGGTTCGAGTAATCCGCCTTTGTTGTTCTGAGGCGATTAACATACATTATGTTTTGTTGTCCACCAGATATCACTGCGATCAGTTCAAACCCCTGTCACTCTGAGCTCTCCTGATGAGACCTAACAAGGTGGAAACGCCTAGCTGTCTGGAGACTGAGTTCGACACACCTGTAGTGATAGCACATGCCAGCTGCTATTCGGCCTTATCTGGAGGTTACGGGAGAAAGGTACGTGTTGGGGTCACAATGATAATCTCTCCCGGGGAAAACTGCGGAAGAAAAGCTCAACATTTGCGGCACAATTTGAGGTCAATATAGGCAAAATTCGCGGCAAAATTGCGAAGAATTTGCGACAGTTTCTGGTAAATTTGCAAGTGGATTGGCAAGTATACTGGTCTGCCTGCTAGAAAACTGCTTTGTACCTAGTATCTTTAATCAAAGAAGAGTGTGTGCCATGTCTAAACAGTATGCTATGCCTATAGAGCGCCCTACACATACGCGGGAGTACCAGTATGTGATGTGAACGGCTCACAACCCAACACTGGTGTGTAGCAAAACGAAAAGTTCGAGAATCCCGGGGAAATTCACGGAAACGCAGTGTTGAAAAAATTGCCGAATTTGCAGAAAAAGCGCAGCCGCGGAATCGCGATTTTCTCCGGAAACAGAATAATGGTGATTTCCTCCAGTGTTCTGGCCTTTTGCTCGTGATGTCGAAACTTGGGCAAGTGCTTTCTTCTTTCTTTATTGGTATCAGTCAGGCCTGTCACTGGGTGAGTGAACAGAGTGTGTGTATGCGTGTGTTTGAAGATATGTTTGGCATTGCTCTTCAACCACTCCAGCCAGCAGACATCAGCTATGGAAGGCACATCGAACAAGGCTTTTTCTAGCCGGCTGACTCCCCCTTGTATGTGCCAGTGTATGTTTGTGTGTGTGTGTGCGTGCGTGCGTGTGCGTGCATGTGATGGTGTGATAATGACACAATCTACCTAATTCTTGACATTTGCAGTCAGAATTTCACATTCTTACTTCCTATTCAGGCAGAGTCGATAGGATGGAATCTGGCAACATTATTTATCAACTCCACACCTGGCTAGGCCGCTATCCAGTAATACAGGAATCTGAAGGGTGATTGAGCGGTGATAAATAAGCATAGACTGGCACAGGGTTATCAAGGACAGGAGGATGAAAGTAGTCACTGCCAGTGTGTTGATGTGTGGTGTTTGGGCTATTGTTCCCCCTGTCTTATCCACTGACAAACTTGAAAGCTGACCAAAGCAAAAGAATCCTCATCAAGTAGCAGGTGCTTGTGGTCTGGTCTGGAAGAGGGTGTGAGAAATCGTCTTTATCATTCTTTACATTCAGTGGCTTATGGAAGAGATTCGTGTCAGTTACTCAGTGAGGGGGCCTGCGGGAGGATCTGATCAATCCTTTACACAAGCACTTGTTGCTGATTGTTGGAAGCACAGCAGGATACCTTATCTATGGAAGTCCTTTGCTGTGTGAATGTGTACATGTATATATGTGTGTATGTGTGTGTGTGTGTGTGTGTGTGTGTGTGTGTGCGTGTGCACTGTTTGGGAATCCCTGTCTTGACCTAGCTATAGTCCATGGCTCTTTCTGATGTGTATAATGTACATGGGTGCAAGCTGTTGTGTGTGTGTGTTGGGGTTTGTTGATGTAGTCACAAGTTATCTTTCTGAGGGCATAAAACCTACGGATGCCTTCACACCACTCTGGTCTAGGTTTGCTAGTGCCTCTGTTTAAGTTCTATCTTTGTAATAGACTAATGGTACGCCGTGGTGGTGTACAGGGGATGGTACATGGGCTAGTGGGATGCGGGTGTACTGAGCAGAGTTCCTGCTAGTACTTGCTGTTCTCCATATGTGGTGGTGGTTGAGAAAGTTTCAGGTTCGCTGCCGTCCGTGTTGTGTGTGTGTGTGTGTGTGTGTGTGTGTGCAAACATCTGCAGATATATGCAAGGGGGTTACATGCACATGTATATCCACGAGTCTGGGAACTCAAGTCTTAGGGGGGGGGGGGGGCACATGTATGTATGTACATGTATGTGTGTGTATGTGTGTGTGTTTTTGTGTTAGGGGTGAAACGGTTCGGGTAAGGAATCGGTTTTGGAATTGCCAGCTGAAAAGAATCGGGTACCGGTTCAATCAAATTTCGAACCGTAACTCGAAAAATCTCGTTCTCTTACAAATACATGTACACGTCGAGTCTACTCAAGATTTAAATGTCTTACCTTACGATCACCGCCCTTCCAAATGGTACTCCTAGTCATTATCTTCTTCGCACTTGGACTCTCCGATGTCTCATTCTTGCTCGTAAAGATGTTTTCTAAAAAATAATTGTTACGAACGCGTTTTGTCGGTCTGGAGAAAAGAGTGCATGGAACCGATACCTGAACCGTTGAAAACTATGCTGGTATTAGGGTACCCGAACATGGAACCATTTCACTCCTAGTTTATGTGCGTATGTGTACATGTGCTGGACTTGCAGTACCGAATTTTGCGGAGTATTACTATAAGCCATAGTCCCCTTTTTTTGCCACGAAATACAGACATCTATCCTATTATCACCGTTAATTTGATCATAGGAGTATAAGCGGAACTCACCTTTTTGGGGTGAATTTTGAGTGTTCAAAGTGCGGCATAATACTCTGGAAATTACGGTAGATTCTCCATGTACCCTAAAGATAGGGTTACACATTTGCACACACACATCCACACACGAAAACAGACAGACACGCATGCACACACACGCACACACAGACACACGTACACACACACACACAAACACACACACACACACACACACACACACAGAAACACACACACACACACACACACACATATGCCAGGTACCTGTACTGCTAGTTGGGAGTGTGTATATTCAACATGACTGCATGGTCTATGTACATACATGCACACTGTATATAAGGTATGCTGTGTTATGGTCATTAGCCGGCAAGTGGTAGAAGTATGCCTAGAATAGCACCCATGAACTTGAGCAAACTGCACAGCATCTTGGCCTTCTCTCACTGCCTCGTATTGGCTAGTTGTAATTGAATTAGACGTAAGGGAGAAATGTCTCTATGCTGGTCATGTGATCCAGTAGCAGATGGAGATGAAGTTGTTTTGCCTTAGGGTCTATGTATCAGCAATTGCTGACAGCTGGTGTTATGGGCATGCATGTTTCTGTGGAGTGGCTGTACTGGTAACTAAACAAAGTGTGATGCTACAGAATACACTACAGGCAGTGCTGTATTCCTGACCGTAGTAGTGTTAGAGTGTGCTTGCTGGTTATCTAGCCAGAGGGAAACATCCCTGAACGTGTAAGACACATACGTTGCTGCGCATCGTTAATAAAATTAATAATAATGACTCTTTATAGACAGGGACGGAAAGTTCTCAGTTTGTCTTGTCTCCATGTGTTATGTCACCTTATCCTGTTGTCCTTACCAGTACATTGTTGTATTGGTCACATTCGCATCGGTTAGTGTCGCCTGCTTGCTCTGCGATTAGAACATAATAATAATAATAAAAAAGTTAGAACGACAAGTGCCAATGGCATGGTACTGCTGTTGCTTGCCTGTTGTTGGTAGAGTGCACAACTCACTGTGACTGACTGCAATGACACTCATGTCCTAGTAGGCTTGTGGCTGATCAATGGAAGAGGAAGAGTATTGGACTTAGAGCGGCCAGTACCGGAATTTCCGGAGTGTAAGCCGCACTCTAGACGCCAAGAAGTCATACCAAAAAAGTCGATACACGGTACGACGTTTACTACAATGATCACGTTAACCATGATGAATAGGTTAATTAGACTGGGGTGGAGAGCCGAGTATTTATTATTTATAAGAAGAATTGAGGACCAAGGAACTACAAGTTAAGCGGGACTCACAGAAGCTATTTTGCGATGCGACATGCGATACAACAGTCGAGAAACCGGGAAATCCCCAAATCGCAGCCATCTCACACCCCACGCAACTGGGCCATCGCAGAAGTTGAGCTTGGCTCAACTTTTGCGATGCGACAAGCGATTTGGCGTACGATTTTGACCTTTTCTACAGCAAAGTTGTGCAAAGGTTCAATAGTTGCCTATAAATGTGTACAAGTTGTACCAAACCACGCGGATACCGTGGTGACATACCCACCTGCATTGAACTTCGCGCCAAATCAGCAAGGCGTTGTCGCATCGCTGACTTCTTCTGTGAATGGTATTTCGCGAGTTCGCATCGCACGCGTCCGTCGCAGATCACGTCGCACCTCGTGTCGCATCGCAAAAAAGCTTCTGTGAATCCCGCTTAACGCTATAATGTCCACTAGTACCACCAGTTACTTTTCAATCAGCTCATGCGATAACATTGCACAACACTGACCAACGATACTGACGTTCTACATCTTGCTGTAGGTGATTGCCAGTTAGGTGTAGAACGTCAGTATCGTTGGTCAGTGTCGACCAAAATTAGCGCATGAGCTGATTGTACAGTAACTGATGGTGTTAGTGGATATCATAGCGTAATTTGTAGTTCCTTGGTCCTCAGTTCTTCTTTACGAATAGGGTACTTCTCTGTATTTCGTGGCGAAAAGTCTGGGTGCAGTTCATACTCCAGTGCGGCTTATACGCCGGAAAATCCGGTACACGTAATTGATGGGACGCAGCAGTATCCCCTCCCCCTCCCCCCTCCCCAGATTCTATTGGGTAATGTGTGTCGTTTCATCTCACCACCACCGGAGCACTATTGTCATACTGTACACTTACATTCAGCATATTCAATCTGCACTCCTTTGCTTTGCAGCGCTATTCCTCTGCTTTCACTTTTCAAACGTGGGCCTGTCTCCAATGTTCACGTTTTGAATTCTGACAACATTCTGCTGATGTCGCTACACTTTTGCAATCTGTGAACGCATCGTCTTATCACACTTGGACTGTCGTTTGAATGTTGTCCTTCTAACCGAACTCGACTATCGTCTTCTTATTGGGCTGTTGTCTTTCTCTGAAAATAGTCCTTGTCTTCTCTATCCACCGCTTCATCTCCTGTTCACGAATGTGACGGGTGCTTGGGTTGTTGTGACGTGTGTCAGTACATATGTCTGTGGGAACAGGTGGCTTGGCCTACTGCCGTGGTGGACTGGGCCTTCCGGTTTCGTCCACATGCACGTACGCGGCTGGTTTCGCTCAGATTCTGCATTGCCCGTGAACATATAATTATGTGCGAAAATGTGTGTGTACGTGTGCACGAGTGTGTGTGTGTGACGTGAGTGCATGTGTGTGTGAGTGAGTGTGTGTGTACATGTGTGTGTGTGTGCTTGTGTGTGTGTGTGTGTGTGTGTGTGTGTGTGTGTGTGTGTGTGTGTGTGTGTGTGTGGTGTGTGTGTGTGTGAGTGAGTGCATGTGTGTATGTGTGTACCTGTGTTGGGCATGAGCATACTTCTAACCATACTGCTTGTCCGTAGAACGGAAAAAGAATTCCTCATTTTAGAACAGTGTGACCTAACTGACTCTAAGTTCTCCATGCACGATCCTTTGTATATCCTTGTCCAGGTGTTCTCCTGCAGTGTTACTCCAGCAGGACTGGCTGCTAGTAGCTGATGTCAAGAAACTGACACTGGCTTCTAATGGGAGATTGAGAAAGTCAATTCTGAAGTGCTCATTTCGAGATCGCTTCCGTGTGCCACCACACGCTCTGTCTGCGGGAAAAATGGTAGTGTACCGTATCCATAGGTGTGTGCGTGTGTATGCGTGTGCGTGTATGTGTATGTGTATGCGTGTGTATGTGTGTGCGTGTCTAAATACTTGTGTATATGTGTGTGTGTTTGGGTGGCGGGGTGGCTGGCAAATGTCCACTACTCTGGGCAGTGACACGTTGCTTATCTGGTGCTGGCCAAAAAACACCTGAAATATCCACATGATTTGTGGAATTCTGGCTATTGTACCTACACGGCCTACAGTAGGAATACTAGCGTGTTAGGCTGCATCACACCCAGTCACAGTGTGTTGAGTTAGTCGACTATCATTATGATGTCTTTAAGCTTTGCTACTGTCAACAGTTATGGCTCAAGGCTTCTTTGGGCTCAGTTGCCAGGCGTCATACCTGTAGATGCTTGGTATGGACACTTAAGTAGGCACACTAGAATACAGAGATATAGCGGGACAGTATAGAGGTAAATGTATAGCGGGACACGCAAGGGGACAGACCTTTGCCTTGAATCACCTTGAAACAAGTCGGGAGTGCGTTCTTGAATTTGTCTGCATGGGGTCTGGTTGATCTGGGTGGCAGGCAAGGTTGACCAGGGCACTCCATGCTTAGTTTCAAATATAAGCCCAAATACAAGATTGCAAGTTGAGGACAACCCGCTGAAATCAAATGTTGCTGCCTTTGTGTTCTTGATGTCCGGACTTGATTGTGCTTGATATGTCAATAGCCAACATGCTGAGTTAACCTGACCAAGTCATTTCCAATACACAAGCTTTTACAAAAATTAAAGAATTCAGTGTATCTTTGCAGGACCCAGCTGGATATTGCCCTGGGCTCCCACAGGGAACAACAGGGAACTACAGGACGTGTACATGTAGTTAGCTGTGAATTTATGCTACAATAATTTAAACTATTTTGGTCATTCACTCCAGGGTTGGACTTTGTTCACTGAGAAAGAATGTATAGCTCTCCCCATTAGTACATTCTGCACTGCTCTTGCCTGAGAACTGAGAACCTTGTTGCTGGTTCCAGCCCCCAGCGGACGCACATCTGACTGCAAAATCCCCATGACGCGGGTCTGGAGATCGAGGTATGGGTCACCGTCACTCAGGGCAGTAGAGTCCAGCCCAGTGAGCTGTATTCCCGGTGCCGAAAGGCGGGCTCACACCCCAGTATGGCAACTTCCCCATGTCTCACTCCCGAGACAAAGTATACTGTCCGGCCATACTGGCGGAAATAGAAAAACTAAAATATAGCTATGGCAACTGTTTACACCAGGGAGTGCTCTTACTGTGTCCATGCAGTGTCACCATGGAAATCGTGCACAGCACAAACATGCTATTGATGTACTTTAAGGGTTGGTGTGAAGCTGTAACCAGTGCTAATAGAACGTTCCAACGTTGTTGTCACTGTTGCTTCCCTGCTCGTGCAAGGTGGTACAGGGCCGGCGCCACTGGTGTGGCCGGTACGGCATGGCCGTACCAACTTCCCAAAAAGTCGGTCCACGTGGAACGTCCAAAACCCAGGAGAAAAAAGTTTCGATGTATGATTTTGTACAGGGAGTCGCCCAGGGTGCAGGATTTGCCGTCTAAATTCCAAAACCATTCTGGGGAGGACCCCACACCCCCCTTAAAGATTGCCCTTCGGCGGCTCGGCGGAAGCTGCCTCCGGCCCTGTGGTAATGTGTGTGTGGATATACTGCAACTGACTTGCAAGTGCAGTACACTAGTAGTGGTCTTACACAGGCATTCCGCACATCCACCTAGGCCCTGTATACCATGCACTGGCTGGCTACACCAGCAAGC
>NC_088644.1:1994529-2049529 GCF_964019385.1 Sycon ciliatum
TGTGAGGTCGTGGGCATTACCAGTTATAAATGTAGCAACAATCCAGCATCTTAAATTTGAGGCAACTTTGATGTGCTGTATTGCTCTCCAATGTAGTAATATTCACACGATCACAAGCTGCATCGTTGCCCACCATGATGCAGACACAGTTGGTTATGGACATACATGTAATTACGCATTATGATGATGTGAACATGAATGCACATACCATGTACCATGTAACTCTCCAATCAGATCGACACTCTCCACTCTCTGTATCATGTACGTCAGCAAGAGAAGTTCTTCCCGCTCCTTGTCACCTTCATTAAAGCCTTCAAGGTCATTGGCAGAAATCCCAAACAAGCTGCTACTTCCTGGCTTTCTGAAGCCCTCCTGGCTTTCTCAGGCCAATGTAAGCAGATACTCAACACTGAAGGCCTGTTCAACGTGTGTTCCACATGTTGGATTTTTTTAATATCTCATACTTAACTTTAACCTGCATGATGAAATCACGATTTTCCAAAATCGTGCCCCACCCAGGTACCCGTGGCAATCGGTTTCATAGTTTGCGTCAGAGATATTCGTGTAATTGATCACTTCGTGTAGAGTAACTTGGCTAGTTAGCTTGCCAGCCTCTTGCTATAGTCGACATACTTGAACATTGTATCTCTACGACAGAAGTAGTGGCTTATTATGCCGTGTTCCGTGCCAGCTATGCCTGTTCGTAATCGAATCAGCTCCTCATTAGGACGCCAACTTGCCTTCCGAGATACAGAGTATTCTGACATGATTTCATCTCAACAATGCTTGGTATTGGGTCCACCCTCAGCGGACCCCAAAGGCAGAGCATTGGCACAGGGCAAAACATACATGTACATGTACTAAACGTCTCACAGGTGCAATCCAAACACGCAGGCATCCTACTTCCTAGCCACAACATGTATCTCACGCATGAAACATTCAATTACTAGTACCGACAGGAACTCACCCGCTTCATATGCATCCCGCGTTCATCGTTCTACACGGTTAGTCGCTGTGGGTGGGAGTATGAATCAAGATAAGTTAGCCACCACATGACTCCTTTAACACTTTCCTCCAACAAACAGATTTTTAGTTACATGTACGTACCACATACTGTGTGTACATCAAGCCGTTATTCAATCTCCACACAGCTATGGTCAGCTATGCTGCCTGCTGTTTGAAGATGGCCTGTGACAGCATTCCGGCAAGAACCAAGACCTGAGGCTGAGCTGCTCCCGAGATTCTTGTTCATATGGTATTTTCCTTTTCTTGTTCATATGGTATTTTCCTTTTTTGTTAAGATGGTATTTTCCTTCAAACTAAACTAAGTACAGTGATTTAGATGCCATGTGACACTTGGTGCGACTGACCAAGCTATGGGTCTGCTCCTTCGTATCTTGTTGGTATTTCTATTTCCTTTCTTGCACCCTAACCTTATCAGTTCTTTCCTGAAATGAATCTGCGAAAGACAGTGATTGAGTGTGAGGCAGTGTTGCTCACAAGTTTTTTTATGAAGCTGCTTGATGCGTCCTACAAGATTCTACTATTCTACTACCCCTAACAGTTCATGTATCCATGGTAATATCTACCCTAACAGTTCATGTATCCATGGTAGTATCTACTCGTGATGACCAGCACGCATATATGTATTCTGGTGAGTGTGCTGACAATTACAACAAGCAGAACAAGGAGACCAGGAAGGCCATCACGGATCACTGAAATGTGTGGTTATCTCTCAGGACAGTGCCAAGACACATCATGGCATTCATTCACTTACGAAAATGACTTCAGCCGCAAGTCCAATCATGTGCTGATTTCGCTCACATTATGGGTTTAACCTCGTGTTTACTGGCTACCACTGGACATTAGTTACATCAAGAGTATATAACCCCGCTTGGTTATAGTCACAGTACAGGCAGGGAGGTCTGAACGACAGTGGTCATAAGCCTGGCAGTGAGGATTCACATTAGCTCATTATTTTACATTCCAAAGAACTCGGTCTATGAGTGTATGGATTTGGAGGAACAGAACAGAATACTAGACTTTACTACAGTCATGCAGATCTCCGGGAGATCAGAAGACACCAACCACCTGTCCGAGAAGGGGATAGTTCTCACGTCGGTAGGTGCGTGCGTGCATATCGCAAGCACGCATGCACGTACCCATGCGCTGCACTGCATTGCAAGATTGACTATTGATTGAGTGGATAGCTCTAGACTGGTGTCATACTTGAACTGTTTAGTCGGAAATCGAATTGCAGCGAGTCGGCAAGCGTCAGCAACCACGCTGTGAGGGACATTAGGTGAAGAATTGTGCCTAAGTTGATTTTCATTTGATGGACAAGACATGGTTCTATCGGATCTAATACTCAATCCACCGGGTACATCCGGATCCATGTTTTGCTTCTGTACGCGTATTGTCCACACCACTTAATCATGCATCAAGTGCTCTAGAGAGCGTATACCCGGCCCGCGGCCCGGTGTATGTGTCGCATGCAATCTAAAGCATAGGCAAAGCCAATGGGAGGAAGGGGACCAGGTTGTGTGTCGTACTATGTTCGCAGATGTTATAGTATACATGCACACTTTTAATGGTTTATGGCAAATTCTCGAACGGCTGACTGTAACGAACGACACTGTTGATGTCACGTGACAAAATTCTTTTCCGTGCTTTATAACTATAAGCCCTCCAACCGTATTCAGCGTCGCATGCAGCCAACGAAACAAGTGAATGCATGTACATGTCCAGGTATGTAAGCACATGTTACTCGTCGTGGGAAGGTAGCACTAGCTGTAACTTTGTAAGGCCAATAGTATCAGCCGTGCGAGCTCTTTACTGGCCAAGATAGTCGCTAGAGGGACGACCGACTCGGAAAAGACTCTGCACGGAAGGACTCGTCACAAACTCAAGAGACTGTACAAGTAGATTGTCTCGGTCCGTACTTCAGGATTTCCTTCGCTCATACTTGTACATGCATGTCCTGAATGTAGTTCTGGAATCAATCACTGATCGAATTCAATTACATGTCGGAAAGTGGCGCACGGAGGTCTCAATTAACCAATCTTGTTTAAAAATTGCCGACACGAATTCACAATACAGCTGCATGTGTACATAAGCATATCCTGGCACGAGTGATTTCAGTTGGCTTCTACCGGTACATGCAAATGCAAACGCTGGCGTACCGGTAACCTTGACAGGTATTACATTGTGTATGATTAGCGCTGGAAAGCATCCATGGTTACCAGGGTTACTGACTGACTGTATCACCGTCCCAAGAATGCATGTGTACATGTACTGGCTAAAAGTAAAAAGTAAAATTGATGATTGCTGCTGTGGCGTTTGGTGGACAAGCGAAGATTTTGCATCAACAAACCCTCATGCTGCACATGCACACAATATTCATACGTGAAGTAGTAGTACGCTATACCACCTACATGTAGACTGCAAAGAGTGTTCAGAATGACGTGGAGGCAGAGCGTAGGACAGTGAAAGAGTGCCGGAAAGAAAGGCTAGCTCAGTGGTTCTAACTCAAAGTTTCATGCACAACAGTGCAATCATCAGAACCGTGCCTGGTAGTCCACTCTGTTACAACCGCAGAGCCCTTCTGTCCCGCACTGTTTGACTATCATAGTACGCTAAATGTGCAATCGTCATGTACACTGTATCTTCCACTTCCACTGTTCCAGATTCACTGACAACCAGAGTCATAATACTACTACACCACTGCTCTGCTGCTAATGATGCTAGAGGTGACTTTAGCAAGTTCTTATCTCTCAGCAAACGGGCACAAGGAACATAATAATTATTTCTAGTGGTACTAGCAGCAGTTCGTTCGTTTGTTTGGCCACGACTTGGATGATAAAGGTACACACACAGGATACAAGTCCGAACGATTCCCTTATTTCACAGGTTCCAACCGTGCAGTAAATAAACGACACTACTACGTCCTGTACAGCTAGTACAGTACTCATCACGTGACGTGGAAATTGACTGAGGAAAGAGGCAGCTGTTGAAACGATTGAATTGTTCTAAGTGGCTGGCACAGCTGGTTGTCTGACAGACAAGGGCAAGGAGAGCTTGCGCCAAATAGGGTAAGCCTCTTAAGTGTCTCTCGGACATTGTATGGAACACTTTGCACGTCAGTGGCTGCGTCAGTAATCAGAGCCGCGGCCACTGCTTTAGCACATGAGTTCCAGCAATTCGCGCAAGTCTCGCACCAATGGCCGATACATTCCAGCGATGTAGCGCTGTGTTTGACTAATTGTCAGTTCCAGCACTGGACAGCAATATGCACAGTGTTTTCGCACCCCAATACTGTTCGGGCCTGCCTCAATGTTTTCTCGCACTTCCTCCCTTTGCGCCGGTAGCAATGCGTTTGATGGTCCTAGGTTAATTCGATTTTCTGCAGTCCAACTCCACTTGAACAGTACTCTGCGTACAGTGCTACTCTTCGGGCACTAGTCACTAGCCCTTACCAATCCGATGTCCGTAGTGAATCACGTGATGAAAGTGTACTCATCCAATTTCTCGGGCGCTTTCTAATTTGCATCTTTCATTCCCCTGTCCTCACTCTCAGGGTAGCCATCGTGTAAGTAAATAGTTCCTAACTTAGTAACTATTGCTTACATTGTAGCTAAACAGATCTGACAGGAGAGATTGGCCAATGCTGCGTTGCTTGCAAAGTGGACCACGGCTGTATGGATGATGTGCTAGCCATAGAGTACATAGTGCATGTACCCACACCACGGCCCTGGCCCTGGTCCTGGCCCTGGCCCTGGTCCTGGTCCTGGCCCTGGTCCTGGTCCTGGTCCTGGTCCTGGGCCTGGCCCTGGTCCTGGTCCTGGTCCTGGTCCTGGTCCTAGTCCTGGCCCTGGTCCTGGCCCTGGTCTTGGCCCTGGTCCTGGCCCTGATCCTGGTCCTGGTACTGGTCCTGGTCCTGGTCCTGGTCCTGGTCCTGGTCCTGGTCCTGGATGGCAACGCTTGCGGCGAGCAGCTACATGTGCATGTACAAGAATATGTATGTGTCCATTCCAAAGCAGATCGGCCTCCAAACCTCCTAAACTAAAGTAAAGTAGCAAATGAGGGGCAATGATAGCTGGCCATTGCCTGGGGACAGTTGCAAGTCTGTACGCAGTGTGTCCATACGTTGCAGCATGATATTAGTATGACAGTGTGTACTTGAGTATGTGTATACAACACGAAGTGGTGGAATAAGAACTTTTATTGCTCGATAAATATAGATAAAGTGAAATTTGATGGCACAGTTTATTCCAGTAAATTGCTATCTCCAGTCATACCACAAACCAAGGAGTACTGCAATACTACTCCCTGCCACAAAACCCACAATAGATGTTCGGGAGACGGATGGACCACCGTCACCATGGTCACGGCTACAGAATTCTGCAGAAACAATACTGAGACTAGAGTGAGAGGATACTGGAACAGTGTTGATGGTACATGTGATACACGTACATGCAGCGATGTACATGTATATGTAGGTCATTCGAGCCCCCCCCCCATACACTGTACTGACTCATTTCCAACCTTCAGACTTTTCACACACTGCTCACAGTGCTGGCATTCGGGTACATGTACAAAAGGTGCTCACAGTGCTGGCGTTCGGGTGCTCTGTGCATTTTGAGGAAGATAATGTGACACCTGCGTTCGGTTGCCATGGTTGCTAGTATTAATAATCGCTTTTAAATAATGTGGTCTAGAGTGTGGATAACTAACCTACGAATGCACATGCAATCATTCACAACGTCATGATCTACAAGAGCCGTAGCTACTACTACTGTACTAGTAGTAGTACTAGTATTAGTACTACTACTAGTAGTGTGTAGTCACACTATACATGTACATGTACACGTACACCAATCCTACGCAACACTTGCCTATACAGATTTTACTGATTTTAGCATTTTAAATGACAAATGTATGAAAGTTCTGAAGTGGAGACTGTCAGAAAATGCCACAGAATTAGTGAATGTGTCAACGGTGAACAGGAAGGTCATCTTGAAAACGCTCGCTAACAGCTGTGAGTCAGAGAGATGTGGTTTCGCCCGCTCGTTCATTATCAAACTTCGCTACCACTCAAAACCCACCAGATGTGCCAGTAATGTCTCTAATGTTATTTCTAGCACTTTACTTAGATAGTTGTTCACATGAACTTCTCGCTACTCTAGAACATGCATACATGATGTACTGGAACATGCATACATGATGTACTGGAACATGCAAGGCATAGTACCACTAACTCTGTCTTGTTCTTTCTCAGTCTAGCCACAAATAACTTTAAAAGAAGCGTCTCAAGTTACTTTCTTATGATTTTTGCTCACGAATACTTCGCTATCGAGTATTGTTTTCTATGATGTGCTTGCACATCTGTACTTCGAGTACTGGCTCACAAATTCCCATATGAATAAGAGGACAACTCCATCTCATTATTTTGAAAACAGATACGATATGAGTGTTGAAGACTCAGCGCATAAGACAAGACTTTCTTCAGCAGCCTTGTAGAATCTGTTAGGCCAGCATTAGTATTGACACATTTCTGCGGGATGAGCAGATCAGCCGAAAAAGTGAACTAAAAAGAAACGGGTACTATGGTTACTAATTGGAGGGGAAATACCCGATCCTGACAGTGAGTGGGTAGAAACAAGACTGAAGGCAGTGCGGATTAGGATGTTGAGCTGCAATTCTACTGACGCTATATACATGTAGCCAGCATCATGGGTAATGTTAGTGAAGACAACATGCGGAAAATAAAATTGACGAGACATTTGAAAAAGGAACTTCTACAAAATAATAATGTGTCAGTCGTCTGATTGACTAGTTCCACCGCCTAACAAGCAATAACCCGGCTCCATCTCTAATGAAATAACCTTAAAACATTCAGCGTTGGACAGCGTTGATACGATAATTCAATATCACAAAAGCTATGCACAGCGAGTATTAAACTTGCAGCTGTACACTTCATACCTCTTCTTTGAATTAGATAATTATAATAAAAAAATTGTTAACTCCGTAAAACTAAGGAGTTTTGATCATAATTACAAAATTGTTTGGTTGAAAGTTATGATGTGCCTTAAAGACCTTATTGACAGTTGTTAGCATATCCTTTCACGAAGTTGGCTGCAGTGCCATTTTGAAAAGGCTGTTGTTCAGCTCATGACAACAGTGTTTGCAAGCTGTGTAAGGTGTGTTTGCTTAGTAATGCCTTTTTGGGAGGTGTCTTTGTGCTGACAGAGAGTGAGCGACATGCGAGGGCAGTACGGGGTGCAGCAATTGTCCTGCATGAAATAGTGTTGGCTGAGCAGTTGTTGAATGCTGTGCATAATGCTGCTGCAGCGGCAGCTGCTGGTGGTGCAGCTGCATCGGCGATGGGAGAGAGTGCTGCTGTTGCTGATGCTGAGGCAAGGGTTCCTGTGGCCGTTCCTGTTGTGATGTAGACTGCTGCTGTGCCTGATGGTTGTGCTTCTGAGACACAGGTGATGACTGGTGCTGCGGTGTGTGAGCCACCAGCGACAGCTGTTGCTGCTGTGTGTGCGTGGGCGTCGGCAGCTGATGGTGGTGAGTTAGATAGATTTGCGACTGCTGACATTGGTCATGTGATGCCTGGTGCTGCTGATGCTGCTGCTGATGATTCTGCTTCTGGAGCTGCTGTTCTGGATGTTGATGATGAGGTTGTTGCTGCAACTGCTGACGTGCTGCCGGGTATTGGAAGTGAGTATGTTGCTGCTGAACAAGCTGTCTGTTTTGAGTCAGTTCTGGCACAGCTGCTGGCACAGCTGCTGCTTCTGGCTGTGGTGGCGGCGGCTGTGGGAATGTCTGTATGGAACATGTAGACAAGGGATCATTTCTTGTTGCTCTACTGCCTAGGCTTGCCACTACTAGGTCACCCTTTCCAGCATTGGCATGGCATACTTCACTGAACACCGCATAGCTATCAGACGGCTGTCCAGGTGGTGTTGGCAGTGCACTGTTGACCAAATCACTACCAGCAGTAGCCTGGGCAGAGGGCAAATGATAAGGTAACTGAGGCAGAGATGACGTGGATGCTGAATTAACAGTCAGCATGCTTGAGGACGTTCCCAGTGGTAAGTGTTGTGGCTGTGCAGGCTGACACTGGTCCATGCAAGTCACAAGTGCAAAACCTTGTTGTTGATGTTGGTGTTGATGCTGCTGCTGCTGTTCTTCCTGTTGTTGATGGTGGTGGTGCTGGTCTGCGAGTACCTCATCGGATGAAATCGAACTGCCATGATCACTTTCTCCGTCCGCAGCAATAGAACCATCCGCAGACGGCAAGTCACTGTTCTCTGCGCTGGTGTCCGTGCTACTGTAGGAAAGAGCATTACCGCCATTGGCTGCATTTCGAGCATCATGCTGCTTGGAGTGCTTTCTAAGCGAGCTCGGGTGTGTATAGCTCTTCGTACATCCTGCTGCCCTGCATCGGTAGGGTTTATCATTCGTGTGCACGTGCATGTGCTTTTTTCGATCCGAGGAATTTGCGAATCTTTTCTTACAGTCCGGGAAGGTGCAGGGAAACGGCTTTTCCTTTGTGTGGACTCTGTAGTGTATCTTCAGGTTTTCGGATCTTGCGAATGCTTTGAGTGTGCAGTCTTGATGCTTGCAGACAAAGGGTTTTTCACCTGTATGAACTCGTATATGGTTGACAAGCTTGTACTTGGCTTTAAATCCTTTCTTGCGTGAACACTGGTCCCAGTGGCAGATGTGGACGTTGCCATCGTCCTGTTCGGTAGTGTCCTGTTGCTGTAGATGAACGTTGCTTATGTGCTGCGCTAGTTCGGTGACACTATAGAAAGCCAACCCACACAATTGTAGACCGTTGTTTACACGCCATTCGCACAGATTTCTGGGATGTCCGCCAAACAGTGGAGAGGCAGAGGGGTTGTCCGGTTGATACTCGACGCCTTGTGCTAGATGGTTCAGTGGGGTCTGTGGAAAGCCGGCGTGCATTTCCGCAGGATGGTTAGAGCTGGCCATACTGCCGTGCATTGCTGGGACACTACTCGGCAGATAGCTGCTAGCAGTGGCATGGAAGTGGTGACTCATTTGCTGGCTGTAGGGAGTCGCAAATTGTGCTGGTGATGACATAAGACCAATGGTTGGTTGAGGCTGTGGTGGGAGACCCAGTGTTGACTCCACTAATGATGGTCTAAGCCCCACAATACTACTGCTAGCTCCTCTGAAGCCACCAGTGTTGATAGGTTGTCCAATAAGGCTGTGCTGCCGACCAACAGGCTGCGGTTGGTTTGCAATAGGCTGAGTTAAGCTATTGTTGGGATCAGGCTGTACTGGACCGACATTAGTCCCTGCAGCTTGCAGCCCTGTCTGTGCCTGTTGATGTGTCCCATCGAATGCTGTGTTACAAAACAAGGCAGAAATTGACAATGTGCAAATAAGATATTAAAGATCGCAATTGTTAGATACTTGAAAACACTGACTGAAGTGGTCCCGTCCCATAGATGTGTGCTTAGTTTTACAATAGTGAGTTGTCCCACAGCACACATTAATGAAATCAATGGTCCCTGCGCTGGCACACAGACACACACACACAGATCATGCACACATACGGGCACACAAATACACATGCGCACACACATGAACATAATTATGCACGCAAGCACAAACCAACATGCACGCCGCACATACACGCACACACGTGTCATACAGGTACCGTTGAAGCAGTCATGTACATGACTGTACACACTGCTCTCTAAGAAGTAGCCAAGGACCTCCTTCTACATGGCTAGTACCAGGGAGTAGTATTTTACTCCTGGCCTGGCAAGCGAAGGCTAGGCTAACGCCGATGCCAACGCGAAAGGGCTGATGATGATGATGATGATGATGATGATGATGATGATGATGATGATGATGATGATGATGATGATGATTTCCCCTGTTCACTTTACATATTGTAATGATATACATTTGCTTTGCCCGTAAAAGAGGCTTTTCTCATGATGATGATGATGATGATGATGATGATGATGATGATGATGATGATGATGATGATGCAAAAAAGAATCAATATGTCAGCCGCGTTGCGAATGTCGAGCGAGGATCGTTCACCCCACTGGTGTTCTCGACTTATGGTTTCAGCGGGCCTGAGACAACTCAATTCCTAAAGTCTCTTGCCTCTCTCTTTGTAGAGAGAAGCCAGGATCTCAAATATCCTGTTGTCATGGGTATGTTGCGTACCCGCCTGTCGTTTTGCCTCTTGAGGTGGGCCATTACGTGCTTTCGTGGTTGCCGAGGGTCTTATAACAGACGGCGGGTGAATTCCTTTGTGGCCCAGTGTCGTTTGGCCGCATAGTGAATTTTTATGCTATGCCTCTCAACAATATCACTATGGATAACATCACATTTTTTAAATAACTATTTGGTAAAGTAACATCATCTGTCATTCAATATCTATCTGGAAAAAAATAATCAGCATTTGAATATCTACTTGGTACTAATCATTCAACTGTTAATGTCATATATTTACCTGAATATCTATCTCGATTTTTGCACATAATCTCGGTTATCACCGTTTCAAGCCCGTACAAGAGGCCGCTTCCAATGATGATGATGATGATGGCTAGTGCTGACACGGTGACACCTACACTAGCCTACAGTACAGTACACGTAGTGACGAACTTCAACTTTTCAAGCATTACTATCTACCCATAGAGAATAGCATGACATCACGCTGGAGTAGCAAGTAGGTTCCTTCCAAGCCCTTTGCTCCCAATACTAGAAACAGGCATAAGCTTGAACCTGAACACTTCTTTCGATCAAGTGTGGTCTACACCCAGTCATGAGCTAGTACTAGTACTAGTACCAGTACAATGTATTGCCTACTATTGGACTTGAACACCTTGATACTAACTACTTGATAGTGAACAAAACATGACCGACTTGCAGCTGTACATGATGGCTTCTTTTTACACTCTACACATGTTTTTCAGTATCAATCCCACCCCCCCCCCCCTGACTACTCATTACATGTACATGATTGTAGTTCCGGATTTCAACACGAAGAGAACATCATTTTCAACACGAAGAGAACATCATTTTATCACACAGCTTGCGCAGAGATTCCCCAGATAGTAGGAACGGTCTTTTGCAGTTTCTGATTTCATGCAGGAGACCCAGAGCAGGTGTAAACCTTCCGAACCCTTAGCGACCTCCCTCTGCAGCTGCACAACAGGCTCCGTTCTCCCTGCCGTTTAGCGACCTACAGTGTAGAAACTGTGATGCACTCATCGTACTCTCTGCTGGGGCTTCTCTCCTGGATCCTGCTTCACTATGGAAGGAATGAAAGTCATACAGCGAGCTTCCCGTCTTGACTTCTAGCAACCATCCTCCGAACCACTCCACAGCACTGAATCTGCCAAGTACTAGTACACAGTTTCCTGACTACCTCCAAAGAAGTACGTGATTGGTCCAGTTGTGTGACACAGAAACGTACATTTGCCATCCTCTGCTCAGCTATTAACTCCCTAACGTTTCAGTGCAATGTCTCCTGAGCGCCGCCTTTCCTCAACCTCAGTTCGAAGTAGAAGACTTTGCCTTGATTGGTTGCAAAACGCAGTGAAACGGTCTACAAAGATCGCACGGCACTTGTCAGTATCCCGGAGTTAGTGCATTCAACCAGCAATAGCAGCACAGTTAATATACCATTGGCGATGATTTGCTTGTCGGCACCAGTAGATCCGAAGTTTCACGATTGCCACGCAATCATACTAGTTCTTCGCAAATTCCCACGCAATTAGTACTGTCTGCTTTTCGTTTCAAGCGGCTCGTTGACTAGTGCATTTTGGGTCAAGAAAGGATAAGCGACAGTGAGTAAACCCAGTGGCTAAAATGCACTCATTTCGCCCGAGCATTCTGACTGTCTCTGTGGGTAGTTAGCTGATTCGTTGCTACTGTTTTTTGCTTGACCTTTACTGTCAGTGTTGGGCGCTTACTTTCTACACATTGCCGGATCTGCAATTAGGAAATGACATTCTAACTGCGTGAGGAAAAGGAGATTCGCTGACTTGTGACAGCGAGGACATGTTTAATATAAACTGCTTGCAATGACATTATGTAAGTCTGAAATAAGAGCTCTCCTTCTCTCCCGCCCACTGGCAGGTTGTGCAAGAGCCTGATCCATGGCAGGTTGCTGAGGTCTAGTAGAGTGGTTGGCCGTGCTAGGCTGTCAAGGTCTGATAATATTAGCTGGCCATGCGAAGCTGCTGAGGTCTGACACCTTAGTATGTACATGTACATGTACATTCCGCTAACTGCTACATCAGATCAAAGTGCAGGGCGGATAGGGACTTATCACCATGCATATCGTTGTCCAGCCCAGTCTCTCCATCAAAGATTCGCTTAGCCTAAGAATCCTACCATGAGTGACAAACTAACTTCTCATCGTATAAAACTATATTTTACCACCTTTCCACCCTATAGTCAAACTTACTGCACGACTGTATACATCAGTTGAATTCCAAATTCAAAGTCATACTGCGAGGAAAATTAGATCTTAATTTTCGATTGGTTATACACAGCAATGAACACACAGAAAATTCACTGACAATTTTTTAATTTTGTAGAAAGAAATAATTACCAAGGAACTACAACTTCCGCTATTATGTCCACTAACACCACCAGTCACTCAACAATCAGCTCATGCGATAACTTTGCACGACACTGACCGACAGTACTGACGTTCTACAACTAACTGGCTATCAGCTCTAGCAAGCCTCGGATGCGCACTCCAACAGCCTTCCAAATTGGAAGGTCCTAAGTTATAATTATGACAACATAGGAGGGGAAGGTGAGGGGAGGGGAGGTGAATTGCTCACTAAATCCTTATACAATCCTATTGGGCTCTCCATCCCAGTCCATTCTAACCGGCTTGATAACCATTTACACTGTCTTGGCCAGACGGGGATTAGATGTAGTGTCTGTTTTCGACAGCTTCTACTGACTTAGACAATTCCATGCCGTGATTCACAGCCCATTTCACACACACACACACACACACACACACACACACACACACACACACACGCACACAAACACACACACACACATGAAGTCCCATCCACGCTAGAGAGCAGAAACTAGACAATTTACAAAGCAAATAATATATCGGGGCAGAAACCATGTCTAGCAGGATAATATTCTCAAGTTTTTATCCGATACTGGAAACACATAAAACTCCAAGACATTATGTACAGAGCATACAGGTGCAAAATCCCAAGACATTATGTACACTAGGTTGCAAAACGTTCGACTTTCGTCCCTTACCCTGTACAGTAGGCATCTTTGGACGTTGTGAGTCCAACGGCGGAAAATACTGCATCGTGTAGCTGGGTAGTTGAGCTCCCGTCATCCCTTGGTGGCCTTCTGCTTCTGACGTGTTCCTTGAGGAAGACATTCCGAACGTGACAACTAGGGCAGTGTCAAACAGCCAACCGAGTCTCTGGAAATTGGCTGTACTTTTTCGACCACAATGGTAGCCAAAACAAGTGAGGTGACTGGCTTGTCCAGAGAACAGCAGCAAGTTCTGGTCCGGGAGATACGGATAGAATCCACGGAACGACGGGATAGTCCTGATCCACACTATTACAGGAGAGTGACTGCTGGAGTCTCGCAACGTAAAGAAGAATAGGAGATGACCCGTTGTGAAGCGTACTCGTAGCCTGTGACTCGACGAATGGTGCCGTTTCTGCTAGTCAGAGGGTTATATTGTTGTGCGGAATCTACCTATGCAGCGCGTATGCGCTAGTGCCGGCTTGAGTCCACGGTGTTCGTGACGTCATTCAACAGGCATTACTTTACGCCTTTGTCTTTCGCTGTCGCCGGCAGTAATGTATAGCAGTAGAGATCGCACATTGTACAACGAGCCGTTCTGAGTTCGGTATATTTTTAGTAACAGTGGGTAGACTTACTGCAGATTCATTCATAGGAAGTAGCTTAGAGCAGACCCGCTCGTTTCGGCAAAATTTCCCCGATCAGGTTTGTGATGGTATGCCAGCTTGAAAAGGAGTAGGCCAGTGATGAAACTGCAAAAGACATTCCCCTTTGTCTAACTTTCATCCGTGGTCAGCATGTTGACGCAATACGACTCAAGAGCAAGGAAGCAATTGCTATGACAGTTTCGCACCCTTCACAGTCTAACCAAGTTACTTCGTTATTATTGTTACCCCTTCACTTGTACCCTATAACACCTCTTTCTCGATTCGTCCAACGCTACTCAGTATGTGGTGACGTGATGGACATTGCTTGTAATCGGTAAACAGAACAACGTAGTTTGCATCTTTGTGGTCTGGACTACATTGTTTGAGCGCCAACTCGGTGCAGGATACCGCGCCTTGTACCATTAGTAGAATCCGCAGTGAACAGACACTGCAACGACACAGTTACGTGGGGTGCCTATCAAGATCTTAATGCTCATCGCGCCCATTGTGCTGACTATTTTCTCACGTCAGCTGATCACTAGCTAGGATTACGAGATCTGATGCGTGCCGTTGCACCACTGAGCAGTGTAGTGTTCTCGATCCTAGGCCTAGGCACAAGGTTCTGGCAGAGCTAGAGGATGATCCCTTTCTTATCCATCACAGTACTGTGTGCTGCCCATTTTTCTATTCTAATCATCAGTGTTCGTGAACACGTGAGCGTGAGCCAGTCTGCGCTTCCGCAAATGTGCTCCGCCGATCGGGTGGACGCTGCTGTAGCTGTATCGGACCTAGGCCTTGCTTATGCCCGGGTGGACGCTGCTGTATCGGACCTTAGGCCTTGCTTATGCCCGGCACAGACTAGCTATGCACGTTTTTCGAGTCACTACTGAGAGTGTGACACTGGGGCCAACTCACTGAACTAGCTTTCCACTCAAAGTACTTGACAATCTTGCGTGCGATGTACTTACATCCACTACGTCTTCCCATGGCGAGTGCTTCTTTTCCTCGAGAACCGTTCCTGGTGCTGTCCTCCTGTCTGCCAGCCAAGCTCAGGCAGATGCTGCCTGGCGCAACAACACATGTGTCAGTATCACTTTATGAAGTCAGGGGAGTGCTGTTGTGAGATGTATGCCGATGAGCATGTCATAGGTTCGCCGTACGGTGGTTGGTGCATGACCCTCTCAACAACAGTTCTTACTCTCTCCGATCCCCACTCTTATTGTCTTAACATGTCGTACACGTCTACAGTAGTACAGATCACGTCCCCGGACAGCCCGGACTACAGTCAGTACAGTACAAGCTGACCTAGCAGTTACACCACAGTAAATACATGTACACCAAACAATATGGAGCAAGGAGATGCGCAGACGGCTTCCTTTGGTCACTTGTAGCAATCGGCATGTACGCACTGTCTACACGATCAAACCCAGGCGAATATTCATATTGCTACTTTCCTCAACGTCACGAATGTCATCGGGAATCTGGTGTTTGAGAAAGGTAAACTTGCACACTTCATAGCAGCAGAGGTTATAGCCGGCTATTACACACTGTAGCCTGAGTGTAGGGTATTAGACCAGCAGCAGCAGGAGCAGCCGTACATACAACAGGCATAGAGTACTCTGCAGACCTGTGACCTGGCAAGACTAAGCACCGCCGCCATATTCTACCACCACTCTACCTGGAGTTCAACCTCATGAGCAGGCGAAACCTAGGAATCGGATACTAGTAACGAACCATGATACTAATACTGCAACGCCCATGTCACGGACAAGACAGGCTTATCATGGTACATTCTAGATTTATTTCCGGGAGATCTTTGTTGCAAGGAGTACTCCGGACCGGTGCTGGCTTTCCTGGATTGGCAATGAATTCAATGAATTTTTGAAAATTCCACATAAATAAATTGATTTCACGGTTCACGTGAGACTCGGCTTGAAGCCGAGTTTTCGTATCCATAGGAACATCACCACCCTCTAGGATCAAGGCGCAGATGCAGCTCCTAAACGAAAATTCCACATGCAGGGACAATAATAGTATTATCATCTGTGCTGTGCTGAGGAGCTCTAACAGAGCGAAACAGTTGCTGTCCACAGATTTGAGTATTATCATCTGTGTGTTCAACTTCCAGCGCACTGGGATCCGAGGAGCTTCACGCTTGCACCGGTGACTAGAATATCTTCTAAGAGACGTGCTATTATTGGAGACTGTGCTTATGTAGCAGTTGAGCACTCTTGCGTGGGGCAGTGCCTTTGCTGTTTGCGTTATGCAGAGCTCACTGACTTGTCAGTTTGAGCACTCTGGCAAGGTACGTTCGGGCCTGATTGGAAATTTTTATTTCCATCGCTATCAGGTTCGGCCTCATTTCCTCTGTGCTGCGCTGACGAGTCCACCAAGGACGAAACAGTTCTGTCCGCAGATTGAGATAATACGGTATGTAGGACTCAGTGACCAGTCCCCATGACCAATCACGGTCCCCGTGACCAGTCAAACAGTCACAAACCCCCCATGACCAGTCACAAAATTAGTTTACCAGTCACAATGCTCCATGACCAGTCACAACTCACCATACATCTGCATGTGTAAGCACACAGTTCGTGACTGCTCGCGGAGTGCTTCATACTGCAGGATTTGTTGTGGAAACTATTATTCCCTATGAGCGGTCACAGAATACAATTGTGACCACTATAATTCCATGCGAACGGTTGCATGCGGAATGTACAGTTGCGACCGCTCTTTCTCTGTGAGTAGTCACAGGCAGAATATAGGTATTTCTGTATTATTATTTTATCTCTTTTCAAACAATCCACAAGCCAAGAAGAGATGCGTAAACAGAAGAACCGTACTCTTGGTGATACTGATAGCAAACATGATTAATTCCTCCAGGCCATTGAGCACCCAATTCTAAACCGTATCTAACCAAAGTTCTCGTCAAAGCAGCATGCCAGTTCAAGAACATCTCGTCAGACATACATATCAATATATATCCGGTGCATTCTCACTAACAAGCAGGCATAGCAGGCTACATTAGCACCAGCAATCACAAGAAGTTGTAGTGAGTGAATATTTCTATAAAATTAATAATAATAATAATAATTTTTTAAAAGAGGTCGGAGGCGGATAATACTTTAAAACGAAGGTAAGTTATGGGTCGCAAATATCCACGCAAACACACATCCAGTCATAATAAGGCACTTGTCATAAGTATCCGAACGTTTTCGGTCCCTTCTCATCAAGGATTATACAGGGAATGGCTCAAGCTGGAAAGACTAAAACTTCTTCTCTTGTCAACCAAGCAGTGCGGATTTCGCATTGGCCTTGGAACAGCGGACCTACTAGCAGTGCTTGGGCATGATTGGTCGCTGGCAGCTGGTTCTGGTGGCTGTGCCCACGTCCTGGCTGTCGACATTGCTGGTGCGTTTGACCGCGTGTCGCACCCCGGCGTCCTACACAAAGCGGCCACTCTCGGTATTGGCGGTAGCCTGCTGCAGTGGCTAAGGGACTATTTGCGGAATCGCACACTAAGCGCAATCGTCAATGGACAGGAATCTGCTCAATTCCAGATTAAAGCTGGCGTACCCCAAGGCAGCATCCTGGGACCCACCTTATTCTTGATGTATGTCAACGATGCTGAGACCTGTCTTTCCCCATCAACACGAATGGGTGTGTACGCAGATGACACCACGCTGTACACCATCATACGATCCAGACATGACTCTGCTGGCAGTATTGCAGACATGCAATCTAGCCTGGATCGATTGAGTAGCTGGGGAGAACAATGGCGAATTCGCTTTGAGCCGACAAAGTCGCAGCTGCTGCATATTGGCCACCACCGCAACCCCTGGCCACTCCCAGACCTAACGTTCGGAGCCCATGATATTCACTGTGGGGACGAGCTGAAGCTTCTGGGAGTGACCTTCGACAGCAAACTCACCTTCAGACGCCACCTCCGCAATGTTTCTCTTCGTGCCGTAGCCCGACTAGGATTTCTGCGTCGAGCATCAAGTTTCCTTGGTCGTGAAGGACGCTTGACAACGTACAGAGGCTTCGTACGCCCTGTACTCGAATACGCACCATTGACATGGATGGGCGCAGCCACCTCTCACCTGCAAAGTCTCGACCGAGTACAGCGGAAGGCCCTTGCTATCATTGGTCCTGACGCCTTGCTGCAGAGCCTAGCTGCCCGCCGCCAAGTGTACGCTCTCACGTACATGTACAAGCTAATGTGCCTTCAAGACCATCCAGATCTCTCTGCGCTCGTGCCGCCTCGCCAGGAAGCTAGCCTCGTCCCGCGGACAAGGTCGCAGCTCCGTGTCCGCCACCAGCATCAGCTACAAGCAGTGCTCCTCCCTACGGCCCCCAACTTTCTCCAGCGTTCGTTCCCATATGGTGTAGTGGATGAATGGAACAGGCTTCCGCAAGACATGTTTCCGGATCCGATGCCCCAGTTGAAGTCTCTCCAATCCTTCAAGACGAAGGTCCATCGCCACTTGCGTCAAAAGAATTGGCTCTGGGCTACGGACTCCCTGTGAGGCTATACCACCCGTCAATGAGCAACTACCCTCGTCCATCATCTCTTTCTTGTTTTATATTTAATTTCTCTTCTCATCTCTTTCTTGTTTTATTTTATTTCTCTTCTCATCTCTTTCTTGTTTTATTTCTCTTCTCATCTCTTTCTTGTTTTATTTTATTTATTTATATCTCTCTCTCTCCCTCTCTCTCTCTCTCTCTCTCTCTCTCTCTCTCTCTCTCTCTCTCTCTCTCTCTCTCTCTCTCTCTCTCTCTCTCCCTCTCCCCCCTCTCTCTCTCTCTCTCTCTCTCTCTCTCTCTCTCTCTCTCTCCCCTGGGCCTCCGACGCGTCAGAATCCATGCCTACCAACTACTACTACCCGCTACTATGCTCCAGACCGGCCTGGTGCCGGCTGGGCTACTGGAAATCTACAAAGACTACGGAGCTCTAAAAACTCAACCTGACCTCAAATGACTTGTAGCATCTTCATATACTGGAGTTCTGTTTGGTTTTCTGTACGGTTGAAAGGTACCGGCGTTGAGGTTCATTGATATGTCGAGGCAAGTAATCGACGACATTTCTGTTAGCGTCTATCGTAATCTTCAGGCCGTGTGTTTGGAACACCTGGATTATCTCCTTACGCAAGTGGTCAGCTCCATGGCCAGTGGCATCCTTCACTATGGCCAGACCATCATCTCGACACAGCCCGACACATTCCTCGCCTAGAAGAGGGCGGAGCTTGCTGAGCATAAAGGCTCATACAAGCTCACACGCCTCAGCTCCATCGTATGGTTTTCTCACTATTAAAGAGTCGACGAGGAATAGGTTTTCCCTAAATCGGCCCATTTTTCACCTATTCGGCTTTTCGCTCGGTTCAAAAATACATCAGATTCGGCTGCAAAATGGGGTCCACCGGATAAGGCCGACATTATATTCGGCATTATGAGACTATCCGAGCATCAGAGCATTATGGAGCATTAGAAAGGAACAAGACGAGCATTATGTGAGGTTTGAGCCGCATAACGAGTTTCATAGTGGATACTGTCGGGAAATGTCAGGTTTTTGGCAACAATCGGCTAAAGCCATGAGGTGCAATGCCATGTATTGTACCGGCTGATGATTTTGTGATTGTGTAGACACGAAACAACTTTAGCACTAATGCTACATTTAACTGACTACATAATGCCATTGATACATAAAGGCTTTATGTGGCAGTTTAGTCAGGTAAATGTACATGTGGTGTAGCATGCCCAACTAAGCGTTGCAACTGAGGCTGTTGCACAAAATCCGTAACGATGATTTACGAGGAGTTTTACTTTTTAGAAATCATGGAGAACCACGGAGGAGACTAGACGTAAGCGAAGTGAATATCAAACAGACGAAGAGGAGTTTTCCTGTTTATAAAAAGTTGTTGTTGTTTGTTGTTGTTTTTTATTTGAATTCGCAATACCAAACGGGCAATACGCCCAATTACATGGAAGCGAATAAAAGAATGCTAAGAATGAGGCATTGGAGTGGATATTATTTCAAGTGGAAATACTGATCCCGGGAGGTACTACTAAAAGGCACAATGAAAATCTGAAAAGGCCATGGTACTGTCGTTTACCATGCTGGAAGCAGCTACATGTAGAAGGAAAAACAACAAGAAAGACGTTTTATCTCATGTACTGGTCATCCCTGAAGTGGCGTCGTCAGATTCTGTCCTTGCTGTATTTTCATCATGTCTTTTACCAGTTTCCGTCTTTGCTAATTCGTTTCAAATTCAATGTATCCCTTAGTTGTCGTCACCCGTCCTCTATAGTTTTACCTCGTTCTGGCGCCCATTTCCTTAAATCCCCTCTCTTCAGTTTATCTGTGGCATGGAACAAATTTCCAGAACACATCCGCTGCGTTCAGTCCTCTGTCAATTTTCGCATTGCTCTAAAGGCTCATTACTCACAGCATAGATATTCTCTGACTGGAATTCCGAACTTTTCCTATAGAATTTTTTTTTCCTTGAAATTAATCCTTGCTGGGTTTTCTTTCATCTAAATGTCCCGCTATTAACTGCAGAGGTGATTTCTTCCCTCGTCGATTTCTTTCCTGCTTTTATACCTCGATATTTAGGTACTTGTTTCCCTTCTTCCCATGCTTCATCTTCCACTCTCCTCTCCCCCATTTCCCCATTTTTATTGCGATATTTATGTGGGAGACTTCCGTGATAAGCATCCATTTGCTTTTGGAGAATCCTTTTAAATAAATACAATACAATACAATACAATACAATACTGGACAAACAGAGCTAACAGGAAAAGACCGTTCGTTATAATGCCTATACATACTGTCCGTGTGTGCGTGGGGTAGGGGGGGGGGGGGTGCATGTCACTGTTTCTCTTCTTTAAAAACGGGTATGGCCTGAGAGTGTACGGGTACACGGCTGCTGCGAAATCGGCCACGGCTTTGCAGGAACGTACACTGGCTGGCAGAGTGTTCCACAGCGCAGGTCCACGGAAGAACGGTCGGCGAGTGCCTGTATTCGTCCTGACCAGCGGGAGAATGAGCCCGACGTTGGCTTGATGTCGAGTTGGGGCCGCGGTTGCGGGCGTCAGCTGCTTTGAAAGCGCTGTACTACATTGGCCGTTCAGACCGCGCCAGATGAGATCGAGGAGTCGGTGGTGTTGTGTCTCCTCTATTTTGCGGAGGGATATGCTCTCCCTTTGGTGGCTCACCGAAGATGTGGGTGGTAGGCTGAACACAGCGCGGATGGCACGGTTCTGAAGACGTTGGAGTTTCCCTAGAGCAAAAACTGAGAGGGACGTGCTATAGGCCACACTTCCATAATAATAGGTCGGGCATCACAACGGATTTTAGGTATTGGACCCTGGCCTTCTGGGAAAGGGATCGCCGGGCTCGCCACAATGCTCCGACTTTCCTGTTCATCTTCGCTGTAACATCGTGGATATGGTGGTCCCAGGTCAGTTGCTCGGTGATGGTTAAACCCAAGTACTTGGCCGCAGTACAAGCAGGTAAGCGGGTCTGATGGCAGTTTACAGCGATACTGGTTTGCGCATCCCTCCCACAGATGGACAGAACTTGACTTTTGCGTTCATTCAATATCAGGCCGCGGTTTTCGAGCCAGTCGGCCAGCGCAGTGACGGATGACGAGAGTCCCAGTGAAATAGTTGCCGTGTTGGAACCACTTTGGTATAGTGCAATATCGTCAGCAAATTGTATACTAGGGGTCGGGTGAGCTACTGCAGCTACCGCTCGGGTGTATATATTGAACAAGATGGGCCCCAATACAGATCCTTGGGGTACTCCACTTGTGCATACTGTGACGTTGCTCAGTTCGCTACCGATGCGGACTTGTTGTGTCCGATTTGTAAGGTAGCTAACGAGCCATTTCATCACCGTACCGCCAACTCCAATTTCAAAGCAGTCCTGGATCATAATTGCATGCCGCACTTTGTCGAAGGCCTTCGATATGTCAAGGAAGCACACTCCAGAGGAGTCCTTCTTGTCTCGAGCCATTTGCAGCTGATCAACCAGTAAGGCTAGTGCATCACCCGTCGAGTGCTGCCGGCGAAATGCAAACTGAGTTTCCGGGATAGCGTCGTTGTGGTCGAGGTGACGTACAAGCTGCCGCTGGACCAGCTTTTCCAGCAACTTTGACAAAATCGGAAGTAGCGACACTGGTCTATAGTTTGTCGGCTGAGACGGATCCCCAGACTTAAACAGCGGGCTTACAGCCGCCAACTTGAAACCGGCAGGCACTGCACCAGATTTCAGCGACAGGTTGAAGAATGTGGTGACAGATGGTGTGAAGACCTCAGCACAGGACTTCAGGAGGAATCCTGGGACACCGTCGCTGCCCGTTGCTTTCGCAGGGTTGACTTGACTTAGTAGACGGTAGATTACGGAACAAGAGGCTGGCTGGAACGTGTGCAGGCTATCCGATGGAAGTGGGCCGACGGGAGAGGCTAGGCATGATGGGCGCTTCGGATCCGTCACAATGTCATGAAACACGTTGGCTACCTCTTCGATGTTGCAGGTTGGTTCGGTTTTCTGCTTCCCGCGTCCGGTGACGGTATTGATGACTTTCCAAATCTGGCGTGGGTTTCTGGATTGTTCTTGGCATTGACGTGCGAAGTACTTATTCCTACAACGGCGATACATGTTCGTTGCCTGAGTTTGAACCTTCCGGTACTGCTGGTGGAGTTGAACATTTCCTTTGTCGGCCAGCCAAAGGCGATGATACCTTTTCTTCTTCTTGTCCAACTGATATATGTCGCGGTTTGACCAAGGCACAGGTTCTGCAGATTTCATTTCCCCTTGTACAAGCGGGGCATGTGTGTCCAACACAGTCATAAATCGATCGTGCCAGAGCTCCCAGTAAGTGTCGACATCAGAGGGGAAGTCTTGCGCAAAGCAATATTTAAGGTCCTCGCGAAATAGCGGAATATCGATTCTGTGTAACTTACGTGTTGGTGTAGCACGCAAGCACTTCTTCGTCTGTACAGCAAAGGTCATAGTAGCACGGACGGTAAAGTGGTCACTTATGGTGGACGGAACAACCGTGCACGTTTACACTGAGTTCTCTGTAGAAAGGACTAAATCTATGGTGCTACCTCGGGGACAGAGAGGTGTAATCCTTGTCGGGGACAGAGAGGTGTAATCCTTGTCGGGGACAACACGTGGTTTGTGAGGCTGTAATTGTAAGCAGATGCGACATCTTCAAGGTGATGACGTTGCGCCATTCTCTGGCCTCGGAACATGTCCACATTGAAGTCTCCTACTACGGTCATTGATGTTGTCACCAGAGACGCTCTATGGAAGGCAGAGAAAAGTGTTATGCCATACACTCTGGCCATAGCATCTCTAGCGATACAGAAGTAAACACTGATCCATTGATAAATTTGGACCTGGATGAAGGAGCGACCATAAACAGAAAGAGCTTGTTCCAAATATCTACCTTTGCCGAGTCCAGCTCAGCAGGATCGAAAAGAACTAGAATTTAACGTGGACGCAGTACCAAGTCGATTTGAGTGCTCCGCAGCGCGTGTCTTACTTTCCTGGTGAAGCACGTGCAGTTCGTTGTGGACAATTGTAATGCAAGGCCTACAGTCAAGTGCTATCAGAAAAGAAGAGTATTGTGGCCAACCATTTGTGTCCGCGCAACCTCAGGAGAAGAAGACAGAGCAAGCAGAGGATGTAGAGCGGCAAAATAACTTCTGACCACGTGTGTTCAGGATTTCCGCAAATGGGAGGGATCTAGATCTAAGATCGTCTCTCAGGAACTGGCCTCACGTGAGCTGTTTCAGATGAAGATATTATTAATTTTGTCACAGAGTGGAAGCAGTGACAGATTGTCTGCAGGCAGGAATATCGTTCACGAGATTGTCTGCAGGCAGGAATATCGCTTCACATGATAAGCTTCCAGCATCCAAATGATCACCAGCAATAATGGTTTCACCTCTCACTTCATGGATAAGCAAGGGAAAAGATTTGATACACCCACTATGCAGCCACAGCCCTGCATCAAAGTTACAATGGAGAGCAGCCAATGGAGACAATCATGCATTATAGTGCTAAGAAGTGGTGGCGCTCGTGAGAGATATTGTAGCAGCTTCAGAGGCAGATCGACTATATGCATCCTTTCCTGGAAGTTTGACAATGTGGAGCCTTTCTTCTATTTTTTCCAAAACAAGAGCATTATAGCCCTTGTTGAAGAATTATAATCAGCATTATGAGGTAGTTTTTCGAGCATTATAATTAGCATTATACGAACATTTTCGGAGCATTATCCGCTGGACCCTATTGCAAAATCAGCTGATTGTTCGAAAATCGGCTGCAAAATTGGACTTTTATTGTCTCCGGCGCTGGCTTGCGAATTAGATGGTTTGGAGGCAACAACGTTGTGAATGGACAACGGTCCTCAGCGCTTGTTCAGCACACCCATGAGCGTTACTGACCCACGCTGCTATCACGAGGTGTGTGTTTGTCGAGCTGGAAACGGAGCGTCTCTGTACGTTTGTATCCCTGGTAATGTCTGTGCCTGGAGAGCACTATATAAGTGATGCTTTTCAGGCACAATCTTCCCCAGCCTACTAAAACTCAACTGATGACGGGTGAATTCCCCGAAACACTGTGTATTGAGCAGGGAGTAGGCACCGGCGGATTATGCCGGCATAATTATTGGCATAATTTGGTGGTTGAAAATTTGGAGCATAATTTGGCATCTTCTCGGAGGTAGGAGCATAACTGCACGATTATACCACAGTTCTAGTATGTAGGCTATACAATTGTGCACAATGCACCTGATCAGTGCTGGTGGTCTGCATGGTAAAGGGTTCGGAGGTCATGCAGATAGTGTTTTCAATGAAAATCAGGGAAGAAATCATGGCAATACAGAATTGTATGCTCGAACTCGTCTTCTTCAAAGTTCTTTCTCACACTGACACAGTACATGTAGCAGAAGATGCGAGTGAATCAGCCTTCATCGGGTATCCCGGGGCGGACGAGATAGTGGCGGGTAGTCCGCAAAACTCCGTGTACATGTATATGAACATTACATGTGTACATTATGCATGTTACGAAGTCATGACCTCTGCATTTTACCCATTGACCCCGGATCTCCTCAAGTCTATCGCCGAGCACACAGAAGGCTCCGCTGGCCCTTCCGGTCTGGATGCTGCTGCCTGGCGCCGCATGTGTTTGGCGTTCAAAGGAGCCTCAACACGCCTATGCGAGGCAATAGGGACCTTTAGCACCACGTTCACAACGTAGGCCTTTTGACGTACTTGATTACGTCGATGGGGTGCGCGATACGTGTTTTGCATACTTGGCTAGCCTTTAGCGAGACGTGATTATGGATCGACGTCGTTGCCACAGGAACAGTGCCGAACAGAGCTCGAGCAGAATGGCGCGCGTGATTTCAAAGTTCCTCGCGGGAAATGTGGATGAAAAGACTGTTTTTTTAGTAAACTACTGTACATGATTGTACAGTACTTCGCAAATTAGTCCGAGTCACCAGCAAATGAGTTATATCTCGAAGTGTACGGATGGTTACCGGCTTCCATTTGGCGTGGTATATAGTTGCCAAATTCAGGAGTACAGTGTTCCAAGCCGGCGAGCCACGAGAGAAGGGCTTTTCGCTCGACGCTGCCACTACTTCTTTCAACAAATTGATGACTGTCCTCCTTGGCTCCACAACGAAATTTCTGGCACACAGCCTTAGTCTGCGTGTCCTCGGCAGCCATACCGAAACACAAAACAAAGATAGCAAAGAATAAAATTACGCCTCTCGATCGATCGTACCAAGAACCTCGTCGGTTGAATAACAAAAACTACAACATCAAAACATCGATGTTTTTTTTTAACTCTTGACCTCTTGGTGCAAGTGCAAAGGCAAATTTCTACGTCCTGTCACAACGTACAAAAGGCCTTTTCTACGTCGAAAACGTTGCCTGATGAACGTACATCCTACGTCGCGACGTGACCCCGAACCCGGACAAGGCCCTACGTCAGGCTTACGTCGTAAACGATGTGGTGCTAAAGGTCCCTAATAGCTGATTGCGCCCGCTTGCTTGCGACCCGTGTCATACCATCGGAGGGCCTCATTCCATTTCTTGCTGGTCGGCTTATTGCACTGGACAAGAAGCCTGGGGTCCGCCCAATCGGGGTTGTCGAGGTGCTGAGGTGCATTGTTGCTAAGGCGGTACTACGTGTCGCAGCCCCGGATATTGAGAAAGCCTGCGGATTTATCCAGAAGGCATGCCAAGTTTATGTCGATTCTCGAAAGTCACGCTCCCCTGCGTGAAGTCAGAATCTCCACCAGGAGGACTCCCCCGCCATGGTCCGACCGTGATCTATTCCAGCTGAACATGTGCAAGAATAGACTTCACCGAAAGTGGCTACGAGATAAGACTAATGTGCATCTACCTGAGGAGTACAAGCGAGCCCGTGCAGAAGCCTCAAATGCTTACCGGCGAAAACGCAATCAGCATTTCCAACAGCAGTGTCGTGATCACTCCTCCAACCTGCGGATGATGTGGTCCGTGATCAACTCTGTCACTAGCCGTTCTCGTCAACATCATCAGCCAACGTGCGACATCACAGAAGTCTCGGATGCCTTCCACAGCATTGTACATGATCCGTCCCGCCCGGCGCAGCTCCAGATTCCCATTGGTCCACAGCCGCAAGGCTCAATGCTGACCTTCCAGTCAACCACCCCAGATGAGGTCAAGCACCTCCTGGAACGGATAAATCCCTGCAAAGCCACAGGCAGTGATGGGATTCCTGGGTGTCTGCTACGTGCTTGCGCTGACCTGTTGGCTCCATCGCTTTCAGTGCTCTTCAGCTCATCGCAGAGGCATGGTGAAGTCCCTCTGGCTTTCAAACATGCTGTAATAAGCCCTCTCTTCAAAGCTGGCGATCCATCGGTAGCTGCAAATTATCGTCCTGTGTCGCTCCTGCCGATCGTATCCAAACTACTCGAGAAGATAGTCCAGAAGCAACTGGAGCATCTGGAGCGATCATGTGCCATACCACCGACTCAGTTTGCCTTCCGCCGTGACCACTCCACAGAGGACGCCCTATTTGTAGCAACAGATGGCATCTTAAAGGCCCGGGACGACAAGTTGACCGCCATTCGATCTCGGCCTGGACAATGCCTGGATTGGATTGGATTTTTATTTATAGTGGTGACTATAACAGACAATTGCCTAATAACAATAGATCCACTCGAGGGAAAGATGCAAAAAGATATGAATAATTAATATAATAGACTACCGGTATTGGATAGGTGATCATGTTCGCATTTTGCATAGCTGAAAGTCATAAGTACTAGCGTGAAAAAGCAAGGCATTGGGGTAACAGTTTCTTAAAACGGGCGGAGTTATCCACACAGCGAGCAAGAGGGTGCAAATCATTCCACAGCTTAGCACATTGGAAGGAAGCGCCATGACGGGCAAAGGCAGTTCTGAGCATGGGCAACTTAAAGGGGCACTCCGGCTTCATTTTCGACGCCGAGTTTTCGATGCCAAGACGAAGGTTAATGAAAGAGAAGACCCCTCGAACAAGAACGAGTCTACAGAAGCGATCGAGTTGTTGTTGTTTATGTATTTTACATCGCAAGGCAAACGGGCAGATCTGCCCAATATTATGGAAGCGACGACAACCAGTAAGAAGAGTCAGTGTTGTGAAACGACAAGTTCTCGAGAGTGAAAGGCCTTCTCGCTTGTGACATTGTGTTCGTTTCAATGCAGCTGTATCCCGACTCCGCCGTACCGCTGATGTTTACGACGTGGCATACGCTACAGGCGCTATGTGCGGTTTGCTGTGGGCGCTGTAGTTGTATGTTGTATGTGTATGCTTTTCTCATATACGCTGTCATTTTTCACGCTATAACTACCTGGTGGTTTTAGTGTTAGTTGTTTCAGTTCATTCAATTGTTCCATTCATTGTTCATTGTTATTAGTCGATGGAAGTGAAAGATATTGTTGAGAATAAAGAGTTGTCCTCGTGCCGTGTGGGGTCGTTCGTTCCTGATACTTTAGAGAACCAGAGGGTTCACAACATTTGGCGACCACGCCAGGATACGAAGCGAGCATGGCACAGGAACTATGGATCATTGAAGCCAGCTTTATCGCCAACGGAATTCGGTATGGATTTGAAGGCGATAGGTTGAGAGAATACGTGGAGAAGAGGCTCCGACAGAGCGAGGAGTTTGAAGAGCGCAGTGCTAGACGGCAAGAGTGTGCGCTCCGCGCAGAGTTTAACGAAAAGCTCAAGAAGATGGCCGAGCGCATCGCCGTCAGTACATATTATGAGAAAGCAAAGCGAGATTTGCTTGCCTCGCCCGGAAGGACGCCGGACAAGGCGTGTAAGACTTTGCTTACAGACAAGCAGCGGTCAGAAGAGTGCTTGAAGCCAGTGGCAGGATCAGATCCAAGGCCCACTGCGTCGGTACAGAGCGTGGCAACATCGGTCGGAGACGCTCAGAAGCAGCTGGAGTCTCGGCCGAACGACGTAGAAGCGCAAGACGTAGAGGCGCAAGACGTAGAGGCGCAAGACGTAGAGGCGCAAGACGTAGAGGCGCAAGACGTAGAGGCGCAAGACGTAGAGGCGCAAGAGTTAGAGGCGCAAGAGTTAGAGGCGGAAGAGTTAGAGGTGCAAGAGTTAGAGGCGCAAGAGTTAGAGGCGCAAGAGTTAGAGGCGCAAGACATAAAAGCGCAAGGCGTAGAAGATAAGGAAACGAGAAGGGCGATACTGGTTAGCACGGAAGAAGTAAGCGGCGAGACTGTGTGGAACACAGAGATCCGATGTGTGTCCTCGGATTCCGCGCCCGCCCCGGATCGAAGCAATGTACCGGTGACCATGTCGTGTGTGACAGCCCACATCGTCGAGCTTTATGACATTATCGGTGGTGTGTTGTCTGGTCCAGCGTCTGCCCCATGTCGAAGTGGATCAGTGACAGTGTCGTGTGCGACAGCCCACAGCGGCGAGCTTCGCGATGTCGAGTTGTCTGAAGTGGTGGGCATTAGTGATATTCTACCATGGCCACCACCGCAGCAGAAGATGACGCGTAGTAAGCCCCAAATCGTTTGACTTGTGAGTTGTTGTACGGCGGTGAGAAGCCCTTTGGTGGGGAGAATGTTGTGAAACGACAAGTTCTCGAGAGTGAAAGGCCTTCTCGCTTGTGACATTGTGTTCGTTTCAATGCAGCTGTATCCCGACTCCGCCGTACCGCTGATGTTTACGACGTGGCATACGCTACAGGCGCTATGTGCGGTTTGCTGTGGGCGCTGTAGTTGTATGTTGTATGTGTATGCTTTTCTCATATACGCTGTCATTTTTCACGCTATAACTACCTGGTGGTTTTAGTGTTAGTTGTTTCAGTTCATTCAATTGTTCCATTCATTGTTCATTGTTATTAGTCGATGGAAGTGAAAGATATTGTTGAGAATAAAGAGTTGTCCTCGTGCCGTGTGGGGTCGTTCGTTCCTGATACTTTAGAGAACCAGAGGGTTCACAACAGTCAGAAATGAAGAGAAAAATAAATGAAAATATAAATACGAAAATGGAAGTAGCAATCAGGGGAGGCAGGGTCAAGACGAGCAGAAAAAAATGGATCTCAAATTTACAAGTCGGGTCATCGTAGCATGATTCTATCGAGCCTCATCAGCAGGTTACGAAAGCCATTACAAATTTACATTTAACCGAAGTAAAATACGCGTAGCATGCGTTTGAATTAACGGACAGATACTATGGACTTCATACAGTCGGGCAGGCCATTCCAGAGTCGGCAGCTGGCTAGAAGCGGTCAGCATGCGCCAGAAGCACTGTGGGCCAGGGGGAGGGGAAGGTTGCGTCCCAATTGACCTCGAGTGGTCATGCCTGTCGGCGGGCCTTGAAATACAATTCGGGACGACAACAGCTCACTGACGATTCCAGAACGGATTCTAAATGTCAGGAGTCGGAGCTTGCATTCTCTTCGTTCCAGCACTGGGCAGACACCCAGCCTGGTGTACAGGGGAAGAGTGTGGGCCAATGGGTGCTCATCGGCCACGCAACGGATGCAACGTTTATCCAGTTTGGCTACTGTGTTCCGCTGCTCAGCGGACAGTCCTGGGAGAAACGCATTCGACGCATATAGAATATCCGGTACGACAAGGTCAGAGTAATACAGCATCGCCTGCCGCACTGTTAGGCAGTGCCGGATCTGGCGGAGGATCCGCAGCTTCATAGCCGTGCGTCGGACGATAGAGGTGACCAGCGAAGATTTTCGTCCAGAGTGACTCCGAGGTAGCGAGCCGTACTGGTCTGGGCAAGAGGCGTGCCAGTGCAAGTAATGTGGAGGTCGATGTGTGCCTGCCGTCCAGCTTTGATTGCAAGCACTTGCGTCTTTCCGGTGTTGAGGATAAGCCCTTTGGCATCGAGTAGCCTGGCGACAGCCGACACTGCTGCGGAAAGGGTGATGTTGATGGTGTGAGCACGAGCGTGGCTCAGGTACAGCATGATGGACCTCCGTGCCCAGCAATGGCACTGGGCCACTGACACTTTGTAAGATGTATGCACATCTGCCCACACACTGCTGCATATTGCCATACGCCTCGTGCCCTGCTAACTCTTTTCTCTGGATCTGAATGTGCACCCCTTACGCATTACATAATTATACTTTATTTAGTTCTCTCCCCCTCTCTTGCCCCCAACCCTCCCCGCTCGCGCTCTCTCTCTCTCTCCCTCTCTCTCTCTCTCATTTTTTAAATACTTTATTTAGTTCTCTTATTTAGTTCTCTTGCTCCCCAACCCTCCCCGCTCTCTCTCTCTATCTCTCTTTATCTCTCTCTCTCTCTCTCTATCTCTCTCTCTCTCTTTTTCTCTCTCTCTCTCTCTCCATCTAAGTCTCTCTCTCTAAGTCTCTCTCTCTTTCTCTCTCTCTGCTATTGGCGCGCCTGGTTGTGATGAAGCCGAGACCCAAGGTCGGCAGAGCATCCCAGACCACGCCACCACTCCCCTTATTCATGGCTCACACATGACGGGTTTAAGTGGCTCTAGTAAAAAAATAAAATAAAAAATGTCGTCCGCGAACATTAGTGTACGCACCGGGTCAGCTACTGATGCGACACATCTCGTGTAGATCGCGAATAATATCGGACCAAGCACGCTTCCCTGGGGGCCACCGCACGTGCAAGCTGTTTCCTCTGAGCGTGTACCGTTGGCAGTGACTACACACTGGCGTCGTGCGCTGAGGTAGTCTGCAAACCAGTCCAGTGCCGTAGAGGAGACATCAAGTTCGAAGAGATCCTGGAGCAAGGTCTGATGTTGGACCTTGTCGAAAGCTTCGCTCATATCAATGAGCACCACGCCGGTATGCAGGTGCTGGTCTGCGGCTTCGTAAAATTGATCCACAGCCAACAAGACTGCGTCCTCTGTGGAGTGGTGGGCTCGGTAAGCGAATTGCTCGGCAGGAAGGAGGTCATGTTCGTTAAGGAGCACGCAGAGCCTTTTATGCACAATCCTTTCCAGGATCTTTGAAACAACAGGGAGCAAAGATATAGGGCGGTAGTTTTTTGCAGTTTCGGGGTCCCCTGCCTTGAAAATGGGGCGAATATGGGCCAATTTCAGCATCATCGGAACCTTTCCCATGGCCAGTGACGCGTTCATCAAGATAGTCAGTGACGGGGCCAGGATCCGAGCGCAGTGTCGCAACACATAGCAGGGAATTCCGTCGCTACCCGTGGCCTTCCTCTCGTCTACCTTCAGTAGGAGAGCAAGCACTTCTTCGCATGTGGCTGGTTCGAAGCGATTCAAGCCATCTGCTATGCCCGGTTCCTCAGGTTGGGATAGGAAATCAGGTCGCTGTGGATCACTGACAACCGAACTGAATTGGGCATTGAGGGCAGACGCAGTGAGCCGAGTAGGAGTTGAAGATTTCTTCCGACCGCAGAGGTCGTTGAGGACCTTCCAAGCTTTCCGGGGGTTGGATTGACACGTGTCCAGTAGTTGTGTGTAGTAGGATGATTTCAGCTGACGAGCAAGCCGCTTTGCTGCTTTGCGGGCATCTGAAAATGTGTCGTAAAGTTCCGTGTCCGTAGGTTTTCGGAGCCAACGATGGTGGGCATGATTTCGTTCGCGGACTGCATCATGGTAAACGGCCGTTTTCCATGGGGATCTTGTAAGAATCTGATGTCTAGAGCTGGATAAGCGGTGCTCCTGGACAGGAGCATGCCTGTCAAGGAGTGAGGTGACCTTTTCATACCATAGCTGCCACATATCTTCCAAGGATTTCGCCGTGCTGAAGTCTTCTAGACGAGAGTTGACCAAGTCCTGGCAGAGCTGCGGAAGCTCCTCTGGTGTTTCGGCTAGATCTGAGTACTGGCACGGTTGGCATTTCGAAGGCAAGGGTAGCCAAGATGGGGAGGTGGTCACTGAGGCTATGCGGGAGAACGCGGCAAGAGCCCACTGCACCGTCCTCAGCCAATAGGAGGTCTATAGTGGTTCTGGACCCACCACGTCCAACACGCGTCGATTCAGTGACGTGGTTCAAAATACAAAAGTTACCGCAGAAGTGTTGAAGATGCGTCAGCTGGGCGGCTCTGGAAGACGATGTGTCGATATTGAAATCTCCGACCAAAGCAATAGGCGTACCGGCCCTGGGCGCGTGGACTGAGTCCACAGCGTCAGTCAGCTTGTCCCAGTACGAGACCAGCGACCCAGGAGGTCGGTAGACTGTGCCGAGGATTAGCTTACCGTTGAGGCCGTGAACGAGGAGAAAGAGAAGTTCAAGATCACCACGAGCAAAGTCCTCTAGCCGAGTAACATGAAGTGAGCTCCGTACATAGGCCGCTACTCCACCACCGAAGCCAGGTCTGTCTTGACGGATAAGTTTATAGTTTGGGATATTGACAAGGCTGTCCGGGGTCTCTGAGGTCAGGAATGTCTCGGCGAGACACATTATGTCTATGTTGTGCTTGTGGATGTATTCCTCGACCTCGTCCTTCTTGTTAAGCAAGTGACAAATGTTGAGGAAACTAATCTGGAGGCCCGCTATCTCAGACTGAGGAGCACTACTATCACTGGTGATCGGGGGTGGTTGAGATCTAGTACCTAAACTATGATGATGATGCAAAGGGTTACGGGATTGAGTGAAAAGACCCGGAAAAAAGGGGGCAGCATCAGGATAGAGGTCAGACATAGGTGAGAATAATGATAAGAAGGTTATAGCGTGGATATACTAGAATAGTTGCCTTGCAGGACACTGTGGCCGTTAGCAGCTTTCTCTGCGGCAGCGGATCATCATGTTGACTGCTGCGGTTGTCGGCTGGGGATACTGCTCACAGGTGAGGACGCGGGGATGGAATGTGTGTTTACCTGAGGCCAGGGTAAAACCTTCCTCATCCGGAGACGCATGGGCCGCTTTGCCCCGTGATGCCAGCCGGAAGGCTGGAATAACAGGTGTAGTTTGGCTACTGGGAATCCTGGAGCCCTGCTTATGCTGCTGCTTAGGCAGTGGTAGCCGCGGCTGCTGGGGATCGGCCTGCTGCCCTTGGGCTGGTGCATGACGTGCCTCGCTGTGGGGAGTTGCCGCACCAGTAATGCCATGTGCGTCCGCTGTTCCAGCAGTAATGTCCGCGGACGCCACTTGCTGCTGCTGCTGCGTGTCGTCACTGAGACCAATTTCCGGACTGGAAGTTTTCTCCCAGCCACGCTTCTTTCCCTTCGTACTCAGTACGAGTCGAGCAGGAAGACGACTTTTGAATTTCGCCGAACGAGCGCTGATGACGTAATGAGGGATTAGCTTGCCAGTGGAAATGCATCTGCGCACGTACATTTCACATACTTTTTGGCCAATTTTCAATCGAAGAGGAGGTTGTTTTCTATGTTCTCTCAACGTCGTGAGCGATCCCGTCTTCTATACCCTTCCAGGTACCCTGAAGGTCCTCCAGAGGAGAATGTATCTCCAGCAAAGCGTTGTTGATCCGCTAAATTCGTCTCGAGACATATTCAACCAGTGCAGTGCTGATAAAATGTAGAATATTGAATCTGTGATAATTGTCGACGATGGAGAGAGAGGTTGATAGCCGCTGTCGCAGGGAAAGTGAAGCTGCTGGAAGTAACGACGGGGAGCTTGTTAGCATCACATGTGCATCCAGACTTGAAAGCAGCTTGACGGAATCGGGGAGTACTGACTATTTGTCTCGCCCTCAGTTTAGTGAATTTTATGACTAGAAATAATTCGATCAGGATCCCTTCTACAAGATGTGTAGTGTAGTACAGGTGATTTCTGAACTTGACGATATGGAGACGGACCAGTAGACCTACCAACAACGTTTACCTGCAGGAAATTCACCCAAGGCTATTGCTATCCTCTTCAGTGGCTGTTGTCTTTAAGTAAAAATATGTTCACTTCTCTCAACATACTCCTGCATGGCAGTAAGAAGGTGCGCTGTGGAATTCAACGCCACAATCTTCGCCTGTGGATGAAGCATGGTCAAGTCATGGCAGTACATATACTTGAAACAGATGAGAAATTGAAGTTCATTTGTGATGGGAAGTTTGACAGCCCCAGTGACCGAGTCAAGCGTTGTCTTTTGCCGTGGCACAAATTGCTGAAGAATCCGAGATGGTCTTGGAATTATGCACATGGATACTACCAAAAATAATGGTGGCATGAACCATTGTGGAATAGGACAGCTCACGGAGAATACTGGAATAGCTCAAGTATCTCTAGGTGATTGTAAATCCTGTTCTGGCTGATAGATTTGGCCTGCTGCGCCCGTCCATATACAATGATGGTAACATGCATTTCTGTTTTCTACATATTTGCCGGCTACTATACTGTGTGTTGCAGGTCCCTTATATAGAAATATGTTCAACCCCCCCCCCCTCCTACATACCCACATTATAAATATGAACTAACAATATCACTGTTGGACTCGCTGGCGGCTAGAGAGCAAAGGATTAATTTATAGCAAAGAAAAGGACCAGGGAACTACAAGTTACGCTATAATGTCCACGAACAATTTCACTGTATTTAAATTTTGTTTGATACCCTGAGAACTCTGAAACTTTGCAGCACCGTGGATTATATGTGGATATAACATTTTATGGAAGGAAAAGTGGAATAATTTCTAACACATAATGTCATTGTTCAAATAATTATAGCACTGAATTGTTGAGATTACGAGCACATTCCAATCAGCATTCCACATATTTATAAGCGGTGGCAATCGTTAGGAATAGGTCGGGAGTTGTCAGAGTGCTCTAGTATTATGAGAGAATGTTTCGTTTGTCTAATCGACGGCTCGTTTGAAGCCAGAGTTGTTTGAACTTGTTTCAGTCGACTTGATTCTAGACAGTAGTCGAAGGTGTACTATGAAGTATACACCAGACGTAGTCCGTAAGGTATCTCGTGAGAATTCTGTCGGTACCGTCAGGTATCAGCTTGCAAAGATGGCTCCTCTCTGTTTCTTGAAAGCCTGTCTAGTTGGACTGTGGCTCCAGCGATTCCCTTCTCAGAGCAGATACCATACCCAATACGGTCAATGCATATTGGACAAACCTGTGTACACAACAGAAATAGTGGAGAGAAATCTCTCAGCTCATAAACACATCAGTGAAGTTTGAACTGCCGTTGTTTGTGGCCATCAGTAAAAACCTATCGACTATAAGAATAATGTGCAAAGAAACCTCTATAACTACAGCTAGGGCCATGGAATTATAAAGCATCTAACTTAGGGAACTGCCAATTCTGGTCTGAGTTGCGTTCGAGGCCTGCAATTCATGATGGCTATCGTATGTTGCATTGACCAGAGATCATATAAAACTTCCAAATGCCACATTGAAACGCGCACCACTTTCGAGTACTTTGGTATTCCCCACCAAATGGGCATTCGTTCCCGGGGTGACAGGCGTCACCATTCGTTATGCCTGGATCAGATTTCATTGACCCCAACTGTCATGAAGAATCATTTTTCCTTTGACTGGATTTCAGTACAAGTTGTAGAACTGCAGAGTCAATTTTGTTGTATTTGGGCAACCATTTCTCTACGAACGCTCTATTTGGAAAATAGAATTTTTTTATAAAATGCATATCCAAATTCCACATCTACCCAAATCGGAATACATGATCACGTATTCAGTACTACACGGGACGTTTAGAAAATGCCAGGGAATAGGAATTTGCTAACGAGAACTCCAGGCCAGGGTACTAGCATACGAACAAAACAAGATAAAAACTCACCAGTATACTTGTAATTGTAGTAATTCATGTCGGTGTAATATTCACGATAAGCAACGAGGCACCCTCCGATTTGGTCAAGCTGCTTTGAAGTCTGGTTGTGCAGGTGATACAAACGGGCTCCCCGTTGTTACTTCCAGCAGCTTCACTCTCCCTGCGACAGCGGCTATCAGCCTCTCTCTCCATCGTCGGCAATTATCTCACAGATTCAACATTCTACATTTATCAGCACTGCACTGGGTGAATATGTCTCGAGACGAATTTAGCGGATCAACAACGCTTTGCTGGGGATAAATTCTCCTCTGGAGGACCCTCAGGGTACCTGGAAAGGTATAGAAGACGGGATCGCTCACGACGTTGAGAGAACATAGAAAACAACCTCCTCTTCGATTGAAAATTGGCCAAAAAGTGTGTGGAATGTATGTGCGCAGATGCATTTCCACTGGCAAGCTAATCCCTCATTACGTCATCAGCGCTCGCTCGGCGAAATTCAAAAGTCGTCTTCCTGTTCGACTCGATCGCTTCTGGAGACTCGTTCTTATTCGAGGGGTCTTCTCTTTCACCTACCTTCGTCTTGCCATCGAAAACTCGGGGTCGAAAATGAAGCCGGAGTGCCCCTTTAAGAGTGCGTGATACAAGGCTGCGCGTTGCAAGACCATTATTTAAACGCTCGAACATTTGACTTAATGTGACACTACAGCGGCCTTCCAAACAGCGCCACGTCAGATACAGTAATTTCTTGCAATACATGGATGCCAAACGATCTAGACGAAGTCTCGCAAATAAAGGGCTTGATGGGCTACAAAAACCAGTATCGTACACTGAACGCAAAGCTCGCTTTAGCATTCGTTCAAGCCTACCTAACTGGGTTAAGGAAAGGCCAGGAGAAAAACAATTTGATGCATATAGAAAATCTGGCAACACTAGGCACTTTACAAAGGTTTCTCGGCAAGTCAGCGAAATATGGTGTCGATGTCGGAACAGAATACCAATTTTACTGGCAAGTTTGGTGACCATAGAATCAACTTGAGTCCTCCAAGAAAGATCCTGGTCCAAATGTATTCCAAGGTACTTTGCAAATGTCACTTGCTTGCGCTGCACTCCATGACAGTAGACTGCAAATTGGTGGTCAGTAATATGTGGCGTAGACAGGAAGAGCACTTGTGTCTTCCGCGTCCAGAACAGCAGCTCCAGACGCAGAATCATCAGCAGCAGCATCAGCAGCACCAGGCATCACATGACCAATGTCAGCAGTCGCAAATCTATCTAACTCACCACCATCAGCTGCCGACGCCCACACACACACAGCAGCAACAGCTGTCGCTGGTGGCTCACACACCGCAGCACCAGTCATCACCTGTGTCTCAGAAGCACAACCATCAGGCACAGCATCAGTCTACATCACAACAGGAACGGCCACAGGAACCCTTGCCTCAGCTTCAGCAACAGCAGCACTCTCTCCCATTGCCGATGCAGCTGCACCACCAGCAGCTGCCGCTGCAGCAGCATTATGCACAGCATTCGACAACTGCTCAGCCAACACTATTTCATGCAGGACAATTGCTGCACCCCGTACTGCCCTCGCAGGTCGCTCACTCTCTGTCAGCACAAAGACACCTCCCAAAAAGGCATTACTAAGCAAACACACCTTACACGGCTTGCAAACACTGTTCTCATGAGCTGAACAACAGCCTTTTCAAAATGGCACTGCAGCCAGCTTCGTGAAAGGATGTGTTAAACACTCTCCTATTTGAACATGCGCATATGTGTGTATGATGTGCCCTAGCTCACTTATAATAATTATTATTATGTTATACACGTAGATCATGTCCATTATGCCTTTCCTCTGCGCAGGTCACAGCACTATTGTTTTTAAGATTAACATCATTATTACTTCTGCATATGTATTACATACTATGATCATGCTGGCTCTACCACCCCCCCCCCCCCCCAGCCCCCCACCCCCCCCCCCCCCCCCCCCCCGGTGCGTCTGCCCAGTGTTGACTCCGAGACCCACGGTCGGACGAGCTGCCCAGGCCTCACCACCACTGCCGTTTCCGTGCTGCCTTCTCGATACATACGTATGTACACTGTATATCATGTGCACATTCACATGTCTGAAGGTTTGTGGTTTTTCAATAAAAAAAAATAAAATAAAAAACTGTCAATAAGGTCTTTAAGGTACATCATAACTTTCAACCAAACAATTTTGTAATTATTATCAAAACTCCTTAGTTTTACGGAGTTATCAATTTTTTTTATTATAATTATGTAATTCAAAAAAGAGGTATGAAGTGTACAGCTGCACGTTTAATACTCGCTGTGCATAGCTTTTGTGATATTGAATTATCGTATCAACGCTGTCCAACGCTGAATGTTTTAAGGTTATTTCATTAGAGATGGAGCTGGGTTATTGCTTATTAGGCTGTGGAACAAGTCAATCAGACGACTAAAACATTTGTAGAAGTTCCTTTTTCAAATGTCTCGTCAATTTCTTTACACATGTTGTCTTCACTAACATTACCCATGATGCTGGCTACATGTACATGTATGTAGCGTCAGTAGAATTGCAGCTCAACATCCTAATCCGCACTGCCTTCAGTCTTGTTTCTACCCACTCACTGTCAGGATCGGGTATTTCCCCTCCAATTAGTAACCATAGTACCCGTTTCTTTTTAGTTCACTTTTTCGGCTGATCTGCTCATCCCGCAGAAATGTGTCAATACTAATGCTGGCCTAACAGATTCTACAAGGCTGCTGAAGAAAGTCTTGTCTTATGCGCTGAGTCTTCAACACTCATATCGTATCTGTTTTCAAAATAATGAGATGGAGTTTTCCTCTTATTCATATGGGAATTTGTGAGCCAGTACTCGAAGTACAGATGTGCAAGCACATCATAGAAAACAATACTCGATAGCGAAGTATTCGTGAGCAAAAATCATAAGAAAGTAACTTGAGACGCTTCTTTTGAAGTTATTTGTGGCTAGACTGAGAAAGCACAAGACAGAGTTAGTGGTACTATGCCTTGCATGTTCCAGTACATCATGTATGCATGTTCTAGAGTAGCGAGAAGTTCATGTCAACCACTATCTAAGTAAAGTGGTAGAAATAACGTTAGAGGCATTACTTGCACATCTGGTGGATTTTGAGTGGTAGTGCAATTTGATAATGAACGAGCGGGCGAAGCCATATCTCTGTGACTCACAGCTGTTAGCGAGCGTTTTCAAGATGACCCTCCTGTTCACCGTTGACACATTCACTAATTCTGTGGCATTTTCTGACAGTCTCCACTTCAGAACTTTCATATATTTGTCATTTAAAATGCTAAAATCTGTAAAATCTGTATAGCCAAGTGTTGCGTAGGATTGGTGTACGTGTAGTGTGACTACACTACTACTAGTACTAATACTACTACTAGTACTAATGTGTGCTGTGAAACTGAAGCGAGATTTGTATAGCATTTATAGGAAGTATCCAACCAGTGAAAACTTCATTGCCTTTAAGCGCAAGCGTAACGAAGTGAAATGTTTGTCACGTACCCTCCATCGTCAGTATGTACAGTCGGTTCATGCCACCCTGTCTTCCCATGATCGCCCTAGTCTCCATCAATTTCTCCGCCATCTCCGTAAGAACTGTAGTCGGGAGCCGATCCGACCAATGACAGCTTCAGACGGCACGGTAGCAACAGATCCCGCAGACATAGCAGACATATTGAACACGCAGTATACGTCGTTTGGACTTCCTGACGACTCCACGTGGCCTATACCACCACTCACCCCTTCACCCTCAATACCGGCGTCCCTCCTATCATTGTGGACTGGTACAGCCCAAGTGAGGAAATATCTCCGTAATCTGAAAACTGGCAAGTCCCCTGGTCAAGACGGAATTACCAACGAAGTTTGGAGAGCTCTTGCTCCGTCTGTTGCCTATCCTGTGTCAATTATCTTGAATATGTCATTTCGCGAAGGGAAATTCCCAGCCATGTGGAAAACTGCGGTAGTCGTGGCCACCTACAAAAATAGAGGACCACGCACCACCCCCAGCAACTATCGCCCTATCTCATTGCTCTCTACTTTATCAAAAGTGTGCGAACGTGTTGTATATGACATCATTTATGATCATGTTCGCATTTCACTTTCGCCAGCACAGTCGGGCTTTTGTCGGGGTGACTCCACCAGGTTCCAGGTTACCCGCCTCGTGCAAGACATCCAGACCACACCGCCCGGAACGCCCATAACCATGTTGGTTTAGTTTTCTTCGATCTCGCAAAGGCCTTCGACACTGTTTGGCACAGGGGTCTCTTAGCTAAGCTGCGAACAGTATATCGCATTGATGGCAAGGCTATCGGCTGGCTCTCATCGTATCTCTCTAACCGACATCAGCTTGTACGCCTCTCAACTGTGTTATCGGAGCCTTTACCCGTTACTTCTGGAGTCCCCCAGGGTTTAATCCTTGGGCAACTGCTATTTCTCCTGTATATTAATGACCTCCCCGATATTGCCCCTGGTGTCAGCCTTTTCGCTGACGACACAGCTCTGCTTTGCTCCAATGCTTGCCCTATACGACTGCACGAAGCCATGCAAGATAGCATTGGGAAAGTTATAACCTGGATGCATGATTGGAAGTTGCAGCCAAACGTTGATAAAACGGCAGCTATGTACATTTCCCCTTCTCCCCCTTCCCTGCCACTTTGTTTTCCTTCTTCAAGTGTTGCTATTCGTATTGTTGAAGAGCATAAGCATCTTAGCGTTATTATTGACTCTAAATTGTCGTGGTCACCCCATGTGCAGTATGTCTGCAAGCGCACAAGCTCCATCCTTGGGGCTCTTCAAGCCGACTGTAGACATCTTCCTCTTTCTTGCAAACGCTTGTTTTATCGTTGCTATATATTGCCCTTACTTGACTACTGTGATACTGCTTGGTCTGGCATAACTACTACTGTATTGAACAAGCTAGAAACCCATAACCGCATGCTCCTTAAAATCTTATTTAGTAAAGATCGTCGCTTTCCCTCCGCTAGTCTTTACGAAATTGCCAAGATCAGTCCCCTTTCCACTCGACATACATGTAAGTACCACCTCTGTGTTCTCATACATAAAATATTACTAAATAAAATACCCTTGCATATGCAGGCTTATAATTGGTTCTCCGAAACACGGAATACCCGGAACTCACTCAGTCTCCCACGCGCTGCCTCCACCCTATTCACTAGATCCCCGATCTTTGCTGGCTATGTGTTTTGGGCAACATTACCAACGCAGGCCAAGACCAGCACGTCGATGGATAATTTTGTTGCTAAAATCTCTGCTCAATTATAGGTTTCATGTATATCCTGCTGGTTTGTCTCCTCCTTTGCCTTCTTTGCCTCTTATTTGTATTCTTTTATCTGTTTTACTGCTGTGGTTGGCTTTCACCCTTGTCTCAGTTTTATTGGCCGTCATCATGATGTGCCATGAGATAATGATATAAAAACAAATACAAATTCAAATACTACTAGTACTACTAGTACTAGTACTAGTACTAATACTACTACTAGTACCAATACTACTACTAGTACTAGTACTAGTACAGTAGTAGTAGTAGCTACGGCTCTTGTAGATCATGACATTGTGAATGATTGCATGTGCACTCGTAGGTTAGTTATCCACACTCTAGACCACATTATTAAGCGATTATTAATATTAGCAACCATGGCAACCGAACGCAGGTGTCACATTATCTTCCTCAAAATGCACAGAGCACCCGAATGCCAGCACTGTGAGCACCTTTAACACATACATGTACATGTACCCGAATGCCAGCACTGTGAGCAGTGTGTGAGCAGTGTGTGAAGGTTGGAAATGAGTCAGTACAGTGTATGGGGTGGGGGCTCGAATGAGCTACATATACATGTACATCGCTGCATGTACGTGTATCACATGTACCATCAACACTGTTCCAGTATCCTCTCACTCTAGTCTCAGTATTGTTTCTGCAGAATTCTGTAGCCGTGACCATGGTGACGGTGGTCCATCCGCCTCCCGAACATCTATTGTGGGTTTGTGGCAGGGAGTAATATTGCAGTACTCCTTGGTTTGTGGTATGACTGGAGATAGCAATTTACTGGAATAAACTGTGCCATCAAATCGCACTTTATCTATATTTTATCGAGCAATAAAAGTTCTTATCCCACCACTTCGTGTTGTATACAAAAACTCACCTACACTCTGTCATACTAATATCATGCTGCAACGTGTGGACATAATGCGTACAGACTTGCAACTGTCCCCAGGCAATGGCCAGCTATCATTGCCCCTCATTTGCTACTTTACTTTAGTTAAGGAGGTTTGGAGGCCGATCTGCTTTGGAATGGACACATACAGTCGTGTTCTTGTACAAGTGCAATATAGCTCCTCGCCGCAAGCGTTGCCATCCAGGACCAGGGCCGTGGTGTGGGTACATGCACTATGTACTCTATGGCTAGCACATTAGCCTTTCAGCCGTGGCCCACTTTGCAAGCAACGCAGCATTGGCCAATCTCTCCTGTCAGATCCGTTTAGTTACAATGTGAGCAATAGTTAATAAGTTAGGAACTTTTTTCATACACGGTGGCTACCCTGAGAGTGAGGACAGGGTAATGAAAGATGCAAATTAGAAAGCGCCCGAGAAACTGGATGAGTACGCTTTCATCACGTGATTCACTACGGACATCGGATTGGTAAGGGCTAGTGACTAGTGCCCGAAGAGTAGTACTGTACGCAGAGTACTGTTCAAGTGGAGTTGGACTGCAGAAAATCGAATTAACCTAGGACCATCAAACGCATTGCTACCGGCGCAAAGGGAGGAAGTGCGAGAAAACATTGAGGCAGGCCCGAACAGTATTGGGGTGCGAAAACACTGTGCATATTGCTGTCCAGTGCTGGAACTGACAATTAGTCAAACACAGCGCTACATCGCTGGAATGTATCGGCCATTGGTGCGAGACTTGCGCGAATTGCTGGAACTCATGTGCTAAAGCAGTGGCCGCGGCTCTGATTACTGACGCAGCCACTGACGTGCAAAGTGTTCCATACAATGTCCGAGAGACACTTAAGAGGCTTACCCTATTTGGCGCAAGCTCTCCTTGCCCTTGTCTGTCAGACAACCAGCTGTGCCAGCCACTTAGAACAATTCAATCGTTTCAACAGCTGCCTCTTTCCTCAGTCAATTTCCACGTCACGTGATGAGTACTGTACTAGCTGTACAGGACGTAGTAGTGTCGTTTATTGCACGGTTGGAACCTGTGAAATAAGGGAATCGTTCGGACTTGTATCCTGTGTGTGTACCTTTATCATCCAAGTCGTGGCCAAACAAACGAACGAACTGCTGCTAGTACCACTAGAAATAATTATTATGTTCCTTGTGCCCGTTTGCTGAGAGATAAGAACTTGCTCAAGTCACCTCTAGCATCATTAGCAGCAGGGCAGTGGTGTAGTAATATTATGACTCTGGTTGTCAGTGAATCGGTAAAGCTGGAAGTGGAAGATACAGTGTACATGACCATTGCACATATAGTGTACTATGATAGTCAAACAGTGCGGGACAGAAGGGCTCTGCGGTTGTCACACAGAGTGGACTACCAGGCACGGTTCTGATGATTGCACTGTTGTGCATGAAACTTTGAGTTAGAACCACTGAGCTAGCCTTTCTGTCCGGCACTCTTTCACTGTCCTACGCTCTGCCTCCACGTCATTCTGAACACTCTTTGCAGTCTACATGTAGGTGGTATAGCGTACTAACACTTCACGTATGAATATTGTGTGCATGTGCAGCATGAGGGTTTGTTGATGCAAAAATCTTCGCTTGTCCACCAAACACCACAGCAGCAATCATCAATTTTACTTTTTACTTTTAGCCAGTACATGTACATATGCATTCTTGAGACGGTGATACAGTCAGTCAGTAACCCTGGTAACCATGGATGCTTTCCAGCGCTAATCATACACAATGTAATACCTGTCAAGGTTACCGGTACGCCAGCGTTTGCATTTGCATGTACCGGTAGTAGCCAACTGAAATCACTCGCGCCAGGATATGCTTATGTACACATGCAGCTGTATTGTGAATTCGTGACGGTCATTTTAGACAAGATTGGTTAATTGAGACCACCGTGCGCCACTTTCCGACGTGTAATTGAATTCGATCAGTGATTGATTCCAGAACTTCATTCAGGACATGCATGTACAAGTATGAGCGAAGGAAATCCTGAAGTACGGACCGAGACAATCTACTTGTACAGTCTCTTGAGTTTGTGACGAGTCCTTCCGTGCAGAGTCTCTTCCGAGTCGGACGTCCCTCTAGCGATTATCTTGGCCAGTGCGAGCTCGCACGGCTGATACTATTGGCCTTACATGTGCTACCTTCCCACGACGAGTAACATGTGTCTACATACCTGTACATATACATGCATTCACTTGTTTCGTTGGCTGAATGTGTCGCTGCATGTGTCGCTGAATGTGTCGCTGAATACGGTTGGAGAGCTTATAGAAAACACGGAAAAGAATTTTGTCACGTGACATCAACAGTGTCGTTCGTTACAGTCAGCCGTTCGAGAATTTGCCATAAACCAAAGTGTGCATGTATACTATAACATCTGCGAACATAATACGACACACAACCTGGTCCCCTTCCTCCCATTGGCTTTGCCTATGCTTTAGATTGCATGCGACACATACACCGGGCCGCGGGCCGGGTAAACCCTCTCTAGAGCACTTGATGCATGATTAAGTGGTGTGGACAATACGCGTACAGAAGCAAAACATGGATCCGGATGTACCCGGTGGTTTGAGTAGTAGACCTGATAGGACCATGTCTTGTCCATCAAATGAAAATCAAGTTAGGCACAATTCTTCACCTAATGTCCCTCACAGCGTGGTTGCTGACGCTTGCCGACTCGCTGCAATTCGATTTCCGACTAAACAGTTCAAGTATGACACCAGTCTAGAGCTATTCACTCAATCAATAGTCAATCTTGCAATGCAGTGCAGCGCATGGGCGCGGGTGCGTGCATGCGTGCTTGCGATATGCACGCACGCACCTACCGACATGAGAACTATCCCCTTCTCGGACAGGTGTTTGGTCTCTTCTGATCTCCCGGAGATCTGCATGACTGTAGTAAAGTCTAGTATTCTGTTCTGTTCCTCCAAATCCATACACTCATAGACCGAGTTCTTTGGAATGTAAAATAATCAGCTAATGTGAATCCTAAATGCCAGGTTTATGACCACGGGCGTTCAGACATCCCTGCCTGTACTGTGAATATAACCAAGCGGGGTTATACTCTTGATGTAACTAATGTCCAGTGGTAGCCAGTAAACACGAGGTTAAACCCATAATGTGAGCGAAATCAGCACATGATTGGACTTGCGGCTGAAGTCATTTTCGTAAGTGAATGAATGCCATGATGTGTCTTGGCACTGTCCTGAGAGATAACCACACATTTCAGTGATCCGTGATGGCCTTCCTGGTCTCCTTGTTCTGCTTGTTGTAATTGTCAGCACACTCACCAGAATACATGTATGCGTGCTGGCCATCACGAGTAGATATTACCATGGATACATGAACTGTTAGGGGTAGTAGAATAGTAGAATCTTGTAGGACGCATCAAGCAGCTTCATAAAAAAACTTGTGAGCAACACTGCCTCACACTCAATCACTGTCTTTCGCAGATTCATTTCAGGAAGGAACTGTTAAGATTAGGGTGCAAGAAAGGAAATAGAAATACCAACAAGATACGAAGGAGCAGACCCATAGCTTGGTTAGTCGCACCAAGTGTCACATGGCATCTAAATCACTGTACTTAGTTTAGTTTGAAGGAAAATACCATATTAACAAAAATACCATATTAACAAGAATCTGGGGAGCAGCTCAGCCTCAAGTCTTGGTTTTTGCCGGAATGCTGTCACAGGCCATCTTCAAACAGCAGGCAGCATAGCTGACCATAGCTGTGTGGAGATTGAATAACGGCTTGATGTACACACAGTATGTGGTACGTACATGTAACTAAAAATGTGTTTGTTGGAGGAAAGTATTAAAGGAGTCATGTGGTGGCTAACTTATCTTGATTCATACTCCCACCCACAGCGACTAACCGTGTAGAACGATGAACGCGGGATGCATATGAAGCGGGTGAGTTCCTGTCGGTACTAGTAATTGAATGTTTCATGCGTGAGATACATGTTGTGGCTTGGAAGTAGGATGCCTGCGTGTTTGGATTGCACCTGTGAGACGTTTAGTACATGTACATGTCTGTTTTGCCCTGTGCCAATACTCTGCCTTTGGGGTCCGCTGAGGGTGGATCCAATACCAAGCATTGTTGATGATGAAAATCATGTCAGAATACTCTGTATCTTGGAAGGCAAGTTGGCGTCCTAATGAGGAGCTGATTCGATTACAAACAGGCATAACTGGCACGGAACACGGCATATAAGCCACTACTTCTGCCGTAGAGATACAATGTTCAAGTATGTCGACTATAGCAAGATGCTGGCAAGCTAACTGGCCAAGTTACTCTACACGAAGTGATCAATTACACGAATATCTCTGACGCAAACGATGAAACCGATTGCCACGGGTACCTGGGTGGGGCACGATTTTGGAAAATCGTGATTTCATCATGCCGGTTAAAGTTAAGTATGAGATATTAAAAAAATCCAACATATGGAACACACGTTGAACAGGCCTTCAGTGTTGAGTATCTGCTTACATTGGCCTGAGAAAGCCAGGAGGGCCTGAGAAAGCCAGGAAGTAGCAGCTTGTTTGGGATTTCGGCCAATGACCTTGAAGGCTTTAATGAAGGTGACAAGGAGCGGGAAGAACTTCTCTTGCCGACGCACATGATACAGAGAGTGGAGAGTGTTGATCTGATTGGAGAGTTACATGTTACATGGTATGTGCATTCATGTTCACATCATCATGTAGTGTAATGCGTAATTACATGTATGTCCATAACCAACTGTGTCTGCATCATGGTGGGCAACGATGCAGCTTGTGATCGTGTGAATATTACTACATTGGAGAGCAATACATCACATCAAAGTTGCCTCAAATTTAAGATGCTGGATTGTTGCTACATTTATAACTGGTAATGCCCACGACCTCACAACCTTTTTGTACCGTTCTACAGAGGGATATGAATGACCCCAGCCCAGCCCAGGGCTAAGGTCTACAATGTGCATGTAAGTGGTCAGTGCGCAAAGAGCAGAGCTTTCTCACATACATGTACATGTACATGTATGAAAGAGAGGGTCCACGTGGAATATGTATAACTTAACTTTAGCAACTCATCCCGTTGTGCTAGTTTGTACATGGACGTGAAGTGTGTGGGTGACAGTGAGGGCTGTGTCCTGCACGTCTATGTCGATTCACAGGAAGTGTGAGATATGAAGTCTGAAGAAAATGTTGAACAGTCTCTGTTGGGATGACGACTACACAATAGCTCAGTGTTAAGAGCATCGCTGACCTCAAGCGAGGGTCCCTGGTTCGAGTCCTGGTGGTGACAGTCAATCGGTTTCCTTCATACCTTTCCCGTTTGCGTCTTTCCCTCAAAAAAGTGAACATCCTATTGTGATTTGTAGTTTTGATCCCATTGGCATTCACACCGGCATTGAACTGTCCATCGGCTCGCAACCGCTTTCCACTGGTTTCTACTTGTTTCCCTCCATTTCCCAATATTGCACCGATTACGTACACCGGCTGAAGCATGCGCATCCACCTTACATAATCCCGGAAAATTGGCTTAGCACGCCGGCAAGCAAAGCAGCCGCACTACACGCCTCTGGTCTGTAGGGACACAGCACATGTATAGAGAGTACAGAGTGCAGAGCGTGATGCTAAGTTAGGTCATAGGCGAACGACAAGTGAAAACCTCGAGACCAATAAACTAGGAACCATATGGACCAGATACTGTACCCTTGGACAGAATGATTCTTATTTTAAAACCAGCCGGATTTGTGATGTATGCGTACATGTGCCAGATACACTCACTTCAAGAAGTGTACAATCATGTAGTATTGTACATGTACATCGCGTACCAGCATAGTCTCCACATTCATGCACATCCATACAGGAGTCCATACAATAGCCATTATAGTTATACATCCATGCTGCGACTTAGGAGTCACGTCGTATGCTGGTCTGTTGCTCAGCTCAGCAACAAAAAATACCTGTACTGGCTGTGAGACATGGCAGCCAAGGTGGTCGTGAGCTGATAAACTGAAACCATTATGCTTATCACAACCTGGTCTGGCGCAGCTCGTGAGTATGCCACGGTCATGATGGAATCCTCCCTTTCTCAAAGAGTAACAATGCATTGGGAATGCAGTTTGATGTATTCATGCAGCAAGCACTGCCATTTATAAAGTGTATAGCCTTGAGGTAGGTCTCAGACGAATGCCCGCAGGCTGGTGGCCCGGAGTAGTATCAAATGCCAGAGGGTGGCAATCTGGGGCTCCTCTACGGACCCGGCAGTACCAGCTTGTCTTCTATCACTGCAGTACTGTAGTGCTCAGTGCTGTAGTGATGTGCAGGTAGACTGAATAGTACAGTTTAGTATCGTCTAATCAGTAATCAAAAAAATCAGGTAGGATTGATTTACTTGTACCTAAAACAAAACAGTGATTCTTGCAGCATGGATGCCAATATGCAATGCAATAATGATATCGAGATCCACCGTGGTGTTTGATAACAGTCATTGAGTGGAATAGCACCTTTGGCAACAATAGGCCAAGCCTTGGACAGTCAGTTTAGTCAGCTGAAGATGTATGAAAGTGGTAGCCAGTCGAACCTGTCAGCTCCGTAGCTCCAGGCTGATTTGTATTCAACCAGGACTTGAGAAATGTCAAGTGAGGCCCCAGATCTAAGCTGATCTAAACCAAGCGGCAAGGGGGTCAGGGAATAATAATAAGGATGGGGACAGGAGAAGGCTGTGCTCAGAATCCCGGATCAAAATCGCAGTGCCTATCCGTGTGTGTACACGTACATGTGTGTGTGTATTTGTGTTGATGTGCTTGTCTTTGTTTGTGTGTGTTTGTGTGCCTTGCTAAGCGAATTCATTGATTGCCGAGAAGGGCATGTTTTTGTCAATGGCTAAATTCGGCGCCTTGGCACAAGTGATTGTTACAAGTGCCAGCAGCTGATCATGAACCTGAGGAGATGTGGGGAAGACACATTGTACAGAATAGACCTAACATGCAGAGCGGAAAGCATGCAGTATTAGAGAAAGAGAGAGAGAGAGAGAGAGAGAGAGTCAGAGAGTTTAACGTTCGTTAAAAACGAACAGAGAGAAAGAAAGGACGTCCGCACATTAGTGACACTACTCAGGATCAATAAAACATTAACCCTACTCGTGCACGTAGAACTCAATCTCATAAAGTATATGCTGAGCCCTACATGTATAATTGTATATGTACGTCGGTACTCAATCTCTTCATTCGAATTAGACCAAAATACTTGCAAGCAATATGATCTGCATGTACATTGGAAGATGCGGAGATAATTATATTCAATTAGGCCGTTGAGTGCGACTAATGATGCGACATCTCCTTAAACACCCATTCAGACACTGGGCACGGTGTCGGTAAAAACGTCCATCACAAGTATGCTATATGCCCTGCAGGCATTTCACCCACATGCAATTATGTCATGTAGCTAACAAATCAAGCTCTCTGCAGCTAGCATGCGACGCTACTCGGGATAACCCTATTACCATCATTAGATACCCATACTGGGCCATAGCAGACCGTCGGCGCACATTTGTAACAATCCGTTCTCCGCACGGTTGGTCGGCGAAGGCACACGCAGTTCTGGCCACAGAAATCCCACCTCATGACTAATAATAAGTATTAAAAATAGAGAAAGTGTCTGTAGTCTTCGCTACAAAAAGTGCTCAATACCTCAAAAAAGGTCAGATCTTACCACACAGGGCAGATCAACAGAGACCAAAAATCTTTCTCGTAACTCCGAGTTTCGTGTTTCAAAAAACACTCATCAGACGATAAAGCATAATAACGCTATTCGCTAGTTATATAGGGTGATTGTAATGTGGGCTAAGGCAGTGCCGCAACCACGAAGCTTGAGGAGATAATATCAGCGCTGGAATACACTGTGCGTAATATAAGTGGACGAGGGGCTGAGGTATATTGCTATAACCAAGATGGGGGATACATGTACACGTAGAGCCGACGCAGGAATTAAGTAGGTTTCAGTGGGAGTTGTGTCACGCCAATGGGATGGGTAGTTTGTGTTACATAGCAGATACCAGTGTGGATAATAGCGCAATATGCAATAAGTATTATAATTATCAAAGTAGCGCCCTGGTCTAGTGCGCAGAGAGGCGTGCGTGTGTGTGGTGCGAGGGCCGCGTGGCTCCTTGGTGATAATGTTCCTGATGTCGGTTTTCTCTGGCCAGGACTTTACTGGCGAGAACTTCTTGATAGCTGATGATCACGAGTCGCGTATTTAAGATACACGCATCACACACACACACACACACACACACACACACACACACACACACCGTAACATAAACTTGAAGTAGATTCGGTTACTGTCTTGTTGGCTCGCAGTGGAACAGACACTGAGAGAGAGAGAGAGAGAGAGAGAGAGAGAGAGAGAGAGAGAGAGAGAGAGAGAGAGAGAGAGAGAGAGAGAGAGAGAGAGAGAGAGAGAGAGAGAGAGAGAGAGGGAGAGAGAGAGAGGAGAGAGAGAGAGAGAGAGAGAGAGAGAGAGAGAGAGAGAGAGAGAGAGAGAGAGAGAGAGAGAGAGAGAAGAGAGAGAGAGAGAGAGAGAGAGAGAGAGAGAGAGATAGAGAGAGAGAGAGAGAGAGAGAGAGAGAGAGAGAGAGAGAGAGAGAGAGAGAGAGACTACAATGTGTTTCTGTAGTCATTGAAAGCATAGTGTCACATGCATTACCCATATTGACGTCATGGACTGGAGATCATGACATGTAGAGTTTGATACTTGCCGAATACATGTAGGACAGCAAGGCGAGAGATTCAACTGGACTGGTGAAACGCAGGTGCTACGTCTGGGAACCCGAACAACTAGGAATAGTCACAGAGATAAGATACAATGCAGAACATGATGAAGTATTGCACGTCACTTAGTCCTGCAAGCACTTGGACAGTTTTCCGCAATCCAAAGGCTATGGTCAAGTCGACGTTTCAGCTTTCAGGGCAGGCTAAAGTTTTCAAGTGTCACGGATAGTGGTTCTAATTCACAGTGACACCCCAAGGGCATGGGCCATGCGGCCAAGTAGTTGTGTGCACTCACGCACAAATTCACTGACACTGCACTACAATAATCATTGCAAATACATGTACATCGGGTTGTATGGGACTACATTGTATTACTGGGATACCAACGCCATTGCTGCTATTGACGTTAAATCTCTGTATGAAACAGAGCGAGCTCAAGTATCGGCTTTGGAAGGAGGGCATCAGTTTGCGTCAGCGTAATGGTTACAGCAGTGGTTGAAAATCCAGTGCGTGATTAGTTACAATGAGTCCGGTCAGAAGGACAGACCGTAGCCTATTTTCCTTTACTGGTAAAACGGGTGTATTCAAACAATACGATATGGAAAGAAGTAGCCTATTTTACTACTACCAATGGTATTCAGTGGGAAACGCTGACACACACAGCGTCAGTTTCGCAGTACTTCACAAGTGCTGGCATTGGGACAGTAGGCTCTGCAGTCATTCTGGCTTGAGCAATATCGGCATAATGCCATTCCAGGGTCCAAGATAATCATTACCGTCGAGTGGACCGTGTCACACGGTGTCAACAAAACATAGACTGCATGCCAAAGTGGTTTGAACAGCAGTACTGACTACAGGTCTATACATGTCAGTATGGCCTGTGGGGGAGTATGGTCATAAACACCTGGACAGTTCAGTACACATGGTACAGGCACTGGTAACGTCAATGTATTATGTACATGTAGGCTAGTAATAGAAATGCCAGCTCAAAGATTCCTGCATTCTGTAGTAAACAACATTTATAATACATGTATTGTTACGATGTAGCCTAGCCAGCCAGGATGCAAGAAGCACACCGATAAGACTGTTGTGTGTGTTGGAATCAGGCGTGACCTTTGTAAAGTACCCTGCATAGTGAAAATACAATGTCATGGACTGGCCTTGTTCAGTAATGCCTGCTGTGCTGTACATAACCAGGTACCTGAGACTTGTGAGAGGCAGTGAGATCAACAAAGCAGGATGTTGTGACAGTTCATGCACTGACACTACTGTACCCGTGAGTCCAACAATTGAAGACATTTTAATTGTCTCAGTCTTTGTGGCCGGACATGCAGTAGCACAATGCAATTAGACTAGCTTTGCAAAAAGAAAGAAAGAAAAAGGGTTGTTTCCTGTACCACCGGCTGAACCCATTTTGGTTGGCTGGTGTAGCCAGCCAGTGCATGGTATACAGGGCCTATAGTCCGTTTCAAAAAGATTCGCAATCCTGGCGATCGCCCGCGGAGTTTGGTGTCTTACCGTATCAGCACTCGAGCGCTGCCTCACTGTGAACTCGAAGAAATATTCCGCGCAAAAGCAGGAAAAATGACAACTCACTCACGTTGATACAGTCATGTACGTCTGGTTTACAACAAACGAGTTCTTCCTCGTATCGATAATGGAGTCAGAGAGGACATGTCGAAACGAAAGTGTTGTAAATGTTGACGAGCGGCATGGGTCCCAATTCGTCTTGTGACCAAAATAATTTCTTTGAGTTGCGATGCAATTTACTCACCGTGTGACGAAAACTTGTGACGACATCGACACGGACTCATCCCCAAGGCCATGACTTGGTAAAATCTATCCGTGTGACTTCGACGACTTTATGAGAAAAGCAGACGCCTGTGAACGCCGATAGAAGACGGCGTTGACTGCTAACAAACCTGATTCAAATAAATAATTGGCGATCTTGAAATACTAAAATAAATCTCAAAAAGGTACAGCGCGATGACTTCCATATTCACTCACAACATTTCAGTGTTGTGGGTGTGTTCACATGGCGTGAGCCAGTCAAGTGTCAGTCAGTTCGGCAGGAAGCGCGAGCTCCAACAACAAGTCGTTTGGTGCAGCCATCTTCTTTGTCTTGTACCAGCTTGATCATCAAAACAATGAGAAAAAGTTTGACTTGAGGATAGGTTGGGATTTGAACTCACAACTACTTCATGGTCAGCAGACAGCATTCATAACCACAAGGCCAAAAAGGAAGGGATAAATCGGGGTTTTGATAAAAAATCGATACTGGCTTCCTGGGGAAATTGTAAACCATGGGAAAGGGCCGGAAACTTGGCCGAAATTGTAACTCCTTAACGGCTGGTCCAATAGGGCTTGAAAGTGCTACGTCCCAGCATAGCAACAATTTCAAAAATTCAAAAACTGGATCCACTTGGATCCAGTTTTTGTATGGATCCAAACACATTTCAAGCCGTCTTACTCACAGCAAGGTGATGTAGCCAGTGAAACTGACTGATTTGGCTACTGGGGGCGGGGTTACAACTGGTGGTGAAGTAAAAGTCACCCCTGCATGCGACATGAGTGGGTTGCTATTAGGCCTTGGCGGATAATGCTCGAAAAGGTGGCAGATTCTGCTTTTTTTGCACCGAAATTGGCAGAACCATACAAACCTTATGGCGGGCAATTCCTCGAATTCTGCTCCATTTCTTTATCCACATACCAAACATGCATGAAACTTACCAGAAAAAGTACCGAATTCTGCCAATTTTTCTGCCGGCATTATCCGCCAAGGCCTAGTTGCTATGCACCCACATACTGAGGCAATAGCAAAGTCACACCTTAGTGGATACAAAATAGAAATCTGATGTCAACTTACTACTCCCTGGCCGTTTTTGCCGTCATCACTTTCAAGCGCTATTGTTCCGAAACTTTCACAGAACAATTTGCCGTTCCCTAACAAGCCCTTTTATGTACTTTATTGTCCAAATTTCCCTTGTCTTCATACTTTTTAAGACCAAAACCTGATTGTAAATCTTTTTGAAATGGACTGTAGGTGGATGTGTGGAATACCTGTGTAAGACCACTACTAGTGCACTGTACTTGAAAGTAAGTTACAGTATATCCACACACACATTACCACCTTGCACAAGCAGGGAAGCAACAGTGACAACAACGTTGGAACATTCTATTAGCACTGCTCACAGCTTCACACCAACCCTTAAAGTACATCGCATAGCATGTTTGTGCTGTACACGATGAGTGACGATGACCCAAACCTTGATCTCAAGACCGGCGTCATGGAGATTCTAGTCAGATGTGAGACTGCTGGGGAACAATGCTCTCAGGTCTCAGTCAAGAGCAGTGCAGAATGTACTAATGGGGAGAGCTATACATACTTTCTCAGTGAACAAAGTCAAACCCTGGAATGAATGACCAAAATAGTTTAATTATTGTAGCATAAGTTCACAACTAACTACATGTTACATGTGTAGTTCCCTGTTGTTCCCTGTGGGAGCCCAGGGCAATATCCTGCTGGGTCCTGCTAAGACACAGTTCATTTTGTAATTGGAAATGACTTGGTCAGGTTAACTCAGCATGTTGGCTATTGACATATCAAGCACAATCAAGTCCGGACATCAAGAAAACAAAGGCAGCAACATTTGATTTCAGCGGGTTGTCCTCAACTTGCAATCTTGTATTTCGGCCTATATTTGAAACTAAGCATGGAGTGCCCTGATCAATCTTGCCTGCCACCCAGATCAACCAGACCCCATGCTGGGTGTGATGCAGCCTAACATGCTACTATTACCTACTGTAGGCCGTGTAG